>NW_028270173.1:24319991-24564991 GCF_037043375.1 Chiloscyllium plagiosum
ACCGGGTACAGGAGCAGCTGGAATGATATGGTCGCTTGGAGTAATCCGCAGTTCAAGGTGGAAGGGAAAAACAAACAAACCTGGGGGAATGCAGAAAAAAACCCAAACACTTAACCCTGTCAACATGCACAACCCGTCCCCACTGTCAGACAGCTTAGGATAAAATTATTCCTTGACCGCACCAGCAACCAGATGATAAAAGACACGCTCATCAGGCCAGCGGTTTCAATTTGTTTTGACTGTTGCTCTGCTTGAAAGGAGAGGTGCTTTTTTAAAAAAAGTCTCTGCAGAATCTTTCTCCGGGGTGATGCCGAATACCTGCCATACGTTGTCGGTGTCAGGGCTGCCCACTCCACTCCAGCAGGGATTCATGCAGACACAGGGAGAACATGCAAGTGGCATGCATACAGACAGACAGTCGCCTGATGCTGGAATCGAACCCGGGTCCCTGGTGCTGTAAGGCAGCAGTGCTCACTGCTTAGCCACCGTGCTGCCTTCCACTCCACACCCCATTGCTATGTGAGAGCCCACTATGGCAGGTGTTAGCAACTTCCCTTGCCCCCTCCCCCACCCCGAACATCTTAACTAGCTCGCCCTTCCCCATGGGTGCCACAGCTTTATCAAGGGGCAGGGTGCACCGCACTGTCGAAGGTTGCTGCTTCACAGACGGTCAAGCGGAAACGTCCCGTGGGGTGACTTCCGCACTGCCTCGTGCCCTGGTCATCTTTCATCCCCCAGAGCAGGTGACCTGATCACTCCCATAGCCATGCGAACTTGCTCAGTGGCTCCTGTATTGCAACAACAGCTACACTTCCAATAGAAACACAGCCACCAGTTGCAAAGTCAGAGGGCGTGCAGCAGCCAGGATGGAAAACGCAGTCCTTCCTGCCACTGACTAGAGATCCAAGGAAGGAAGGATGCTAAATCATTCCTGCTTTCCATTTCTCAGTAGACAGCAGCAACGAGCATTTTTAAAACATGCCCTGTTACTGTAGTTAGGTCTCACCAGTGTTAAAGGCAGGAAGCCTGTCTGTGGTCAGTGGGCTGGCTTGGACATGAAGCTTGCCTTTGAAGTTGCAGACGTAACACACTGTCCCAGTGCGGTCTCTGTCTCTGTGGGCTCAGAGTCCTTCGAAATGCAAACTGAAAACAAAATATCGAGGCAATCCTGCTCCAAATCAACAACGCTGCGCCTTTTCCTCCCACACCCCATGTGTCGGGGGAGGGCAAGCTGCTAACAGAGTTTCAAATGGAAACCGTGTGCAGTCAAGAAAGGATACGATGCGGGCAGTGGGTGGCAGATTACAGCACCCCCATCCGCCAAAGACCCCCAGTCCCTTACAATCAATTACAGAAAGAACCAGCCAACATCCCAGAGACAAGCAAGAGCTGTGGCCAGGTGTGAGAGAGGGTAACTGGGTATCTCCACTCAGTCTCAGGGCCACACTGGGACCAAGCAGGGCTGTGGCTGGGTGTGAGAGAGGGTAACTGGGTATCTCCACTCAGTCCCAGGGCCACACTGGGACCAAGCAGGGCTGTGGCTGGGTGTGAGAGAGGGTAACTGGGTATATCCACTCAGTCCCAGGGCCACACTGGGACCAAGCAGGGCTGTCGCCCAGTGTGAGAGAGGGTAACTGGGTATCTCCACTCAGTCTCAGGGCCACACTGGGACCAAGCAGGGCTGTCGCCCAGTGTGAGAGGGGGTAACTGGGTATATCCACTCAGTCCCAGGGCCACACTGGGACCAAGCAGGGCTGTGGCTGGATGTGAGAGGGGGGTAACTGGGTATCTCCACTCAGTCCCAGGGCCACACTGGGACCAAGCAGGGCTGTGGCCGGGTGTGAGAGAGGGTAACTGGGTATCTCCACTCAGTCCCAGGGCCACACTGAGACCAAGCAGGGCTGTCGCCCAGTGTGAGAGAGGGTAACTGGGTATCTCCACTCAGTCCCAGGGCCACATTGGGACCAAGCAGGGCTGTGGCCGGGTGTGAGAGAGGGTAACTGGGTATCTCCACTCAGTCCCAGGGCCACATTGGGACCAAGCAGGGCTGTGGCCGGGTGTGAGAGAGGGTAACTGGGTATCTCCACTCAGTCCCAGGGCCACACTGAGACCAAGCAGGGCTGTGGCCCAGTGTGAGAGAGGGTAACTGGGTATCTCCACTCAGTCCCAGGGCCACACTGAGACCAAGCAGGGCTGTGGCCCAGTGTGAGAGAGGGTAACTGGGTGTCTCCATTCAGTCCCAGAGCCACACTGGGACCAAGCAGGGCTGTGCCCAGTGTGAGAGAGGGTAACTGGGTATCTCCACTCAGCCTTGGAGTCATTCTGGTACCAAAATCAGTGCCACGGGATCTCTACTTTGCGAGTTTGAATGAATTTGCCCACCCTACCCTGGGAGGGAGGGGGCAGGTGCATCAGGTCACCTAGCTGCTGTTTACAAACACACAGCTCAACCACATCCTTAGTTTCACACAAAGCGAGGAACCGAGCAGACTGGTGGTGGTTGGGGGGGGAGGGGGAGGGGGAACACCAGGCACAGTGATTTCCTTTCACTTGCCCTGCCCAGCTCCCGCACCCTCCTCAGATACGGGGATGAAAAGGTGTCTCAGCTCAGGTGCCATGGGCGGGCAGAGGGCTCCACCTGTAGGGGGCACTCCTCAGTGAATTCCCCTCACGTTGGCACTCCTTCCACAAAGACGGAGGGGACTGGTGCTCCGAGTGGGCGGGCAGGAACGTGGCAGACCCGGGGGGGGGGGTACATGATGGGTAGATGTGGAGGGGCCGTGGACGAGAAATGTTCTGAGCACGCCAGAGACAGCGCATGTTTGGCGGCACCACACAGAAACAAACTTTTTGCTTTAAAGGAGGAAAAGGCACGTGCGTCTCTGGACCCAGAGATCCAGCGCCCTCTCCGACCCTCCAACCCCCCCACTCCCCCTTCTCTCTGTCTGGCAAGCTACGATGCGGAGATGTTAGTGCTGTGTGGAGGGACTGTCATCGGAGGCAGAAACATGGACTTGAGCTTGGAGGACATCGCGGCGATCTCAGGGTCCTGACCTTCGTAGGTCTTGATGATACGAGCGAACTTCAGCACCCCTTGAAACAAAAGGAGACATAGGAGAATCACGGAGGAGCAGAAAACCAGGGGGCTACGAGAGTCACATCAGACTCAAAATAGATGCTGCCAGACCTGCTGAGGTTGTGCAGCACCTATTTTTAAAAATCAGCTTTCCAACATCTGCAGTATGTTATGTCAGCATCACAGCAGTGTTCGGGCTCAGGAGGCCATTCAGCCCACCATGCCTGAACCAGTCCTTCAATAAGCATCATTATTTTGTGCCAATCTCCTGCTTTTTTCACCATCCCTTTGTAGATTATTTCTATCCAAATAACACACCTCTTGAATGTCTCAACCGAACCTGCCTCCACCACACTTCCAGGAAATGCTATTCTTATCCTAACTGCGGAAAAGACCTTTTTCTCAGTTCCCATTTGCTCCTTTTGCAAATCCCTTTAAATCTGACCCCCTTGGATTCTTGATCCCTTGATGAGACGGAACACTTCCTCCCTGTCTACTCTCTCACAATGCGGAGGACCCCTCCTTCTCTCCAAAGAGAACAGTCCCAGCATCTCCAACCTCTCCTCGCAGCTGAGATTTCTCATCCTTGGAACCATTCTGTAAATCCCTTCTGCACTCTCTCCAATGCATTCACATCCTTCTTACTGAAGAGTACATACATTTTGTGAAAATGGCCTTTATGGTGAGGGGACAGAGAATGGGAATGGGGGCATGTTGCAACAGTTGTGTAGGGATTTGACAAAACCACACCCAGCAAGCAACAATTTGATTTCAGATAGTCAACATGGTTTTGTCAACGGCAGCTCGTGTCTCACAAACCTCACTGAGTTTTTTGAGAAGGTGACCGAGCATGTAGATGAGGACAGGGCAGTTGACGTGGTATACATGGACTTCAGTAAATCCTTTGATAAGGTTCCACATGGTAGGCTGATGGAGAACATTAGAGGCATGGAACGGAGGGTGATTTAGCAGTTTGGATTAGAAACTGACTTTCTGAAAGAAGGCAGCGAGTGGTGGTTGATGGAAAATATTTAGTTTGGAATCCAGTTACTAGTGGTGTGCCACAAGGATCTGTTTTGGGACCACTGCTGTTTGTCATTTTTATAACTGACTTAGATGCAGGCACAGGTGGATGGATTAGTAAATTTGCAGGCAACACTAAAGTCAGTGGAGTAGTGGACAGTTCGGAAGAATATTATAGGTTGCACCGGGACTTGGGTAAACTGCAGAATTGGGCTGAGAGGTGGCGAATGGAGTTCAATGCAGCTAAATGTGAGGTGATGCACTTTGGGAAGAATAACAGGAAGGCAGAGTACTGAGTCAATGGAAAGATTCTTGGTAGTGTGGATGTGCAGAGGACTCTTGGAGTCCATGTACATAGATCCCAGAAAGTTGCACCCAGGTGGATAGTGCTGTGAAGAAGGCATACGGTGTGTTAGGTTTCATTGGTAGAGGGATTGAGTTCTGGAACCGCAATATCATGCTGCAGCTATACAAAACGCTGGTGCGGCCACACTTGGAATATTGTGTACAGTTCTGGTTGCCCCATTACAGGAAGGATGTGGAAGCATTGGAAAAGGTGCAGAGGAGATTTACCAGGATGTTGCCTGGTCTGGAAGGAAGGTCTTATGAGGAAAGGCTGAGAGACTTGGGTCTTAGAGTCATAGAGATGTACAGCATGGAACCAGAGCCTGTCCATGTCAACCAGATATCCCAACCCAATCTAGTCCCACCTGCTAGCACCCGGCCCATATCGCTCCAAACACTTCCTATTCATATACCCATCCAAATGCCTCTTAAATGTTGCAATTGTACTAACTTCCACCACATCCTCTGGCAGCTCATTCCATACATGTACCACTCTCTGCGTGAAAATGTTGTCCCTCAGGTCTCTTTTATATCTTTCCCCTCTCACCCTAAACCTATGCCCTCTAGTTCTGGACTCCCCGACCACAGGGAAAAGACTTTATCTATTTATCCTATCCATACACATCATGATTTTATAAACCTCTATAAGGTCACCCCTCAGCTTCTGACACTCCAGGGAAAACAGCCCCAGCCTGTTCAGCCTCTCCCTATAGTTCAAATCCTCCAACCCTGGCAACATCCTTGTAAATCTTTTCTGAATCCTTTCAAGTTTTACAACATCTTTCCAATAGGAAGGAGACCAGAATTGCACGCAATATTCCAACAGTGGCCTAACCAATGTCCTGTACAGCCACAACATGACCTCCCAACTCCTGTACTCAATACTCTGACCAATAAAGGAAAGCATACCAAACGCCTTCTTCACTATCCTATCTACCTGCTTTCAAAGAGCTATGAACCTGCACTCCAAGGTCTCTTTGTTCAACAACACTCCCTAGGACCTTACCATTAAGTGTATAAGTCCTGCTAAGATTTGCTTTCCCAAAATGCAGCACCTCGCATTTATCTGAATTAAACTCCATCTGCCACTTCTCAGTCCACTGGCCCAACTGGTCAAGATCCTGTTGTAATCTGAGGTAACCCTCTTCGCTGTCCACTACACCTCTGCAATTTTGGTATCATCTGCAAACTTACTAACTGTATCTCTTATGCTCGCATCCAAATCATTTATGTAAATGACAAAAAGTAGAGGGCCCAGCACTGATCCTTGTGGCATTCCACTGGTCACAGGCCTCAGTCTGAAAAACAACCCTCCTGTTCTCATTGGAAAAGCGGAGGCTAAGAGGGGATTTGATAGAGACATACAAGATTTGTGGGCGGCACGGTGGCACAGTGGTTAGCACTGCTGCCTCGCAGCGCCAGAGACCCGGGTTCAATTCCCGCCTCAGGCGACTGACTGTGTGGAGTTTGCACGTTCTCCCCGTGTCTGCGTGGGTTTCCTCCGGGTGCTCCGGTTTCCTCCCACAGTCCAAAGATGTGCAGGTCAGGTGAATTGGCCATGCTAAATTGCCCGTAGTGTTAGGTAAGGGGTAAATGTAGGGATATGGGTGGGTTACGCTTCGGCGGGTCGGTGTGGACTTGTTGGGCCGAAGGGCCTGTTTCCACACTGTAAAGTAATCTAATCTAATCTAATCTAATCTAATCTAAGTAATCTAATCTAATGATCAGAGGATTAGATAGGGTAGACAGTGAAAGTCTTATTCCTAGGATGATGACATCAGCTTGTACTAGAGGGCATAACTACAAATTGAGGGGTGATAGATTTAAGACAGATGTCAGAGGCAGGTTCTTTACGCAGAGAGTGGTAAGGGAGTGGAATGCCCTACCTGCTAATGTAGTTAACTCAGCCACATGAGGGAGATTTAAACAATCCTTAGATAAGCACATGGATGATTTTGGGATAGTGTAGGGGGACGAGCTGAGAATACTTCACAGGTTGGCGCAACATCGAGGGCCGAAGGTCCTGTTCTGCGCTATATTGTTCTATGCTCTATACTGGTTTGACCCCAGTTGTAAGCTGGAATATACTTGCACTGGAGGAGGTGGTCCAGCTCCAGATTCTGGGATCACCAGAATCACTCACAGGATTACGGGGTTGATCCATTATCAACTGGGATTATACTGTCTGGGGTTTCGAAGATTGAGAGGTGACCTCACTGAAACACAGGAAAGTTGAAGATTTTCAGACCATCGTCATGGGGAGCACACGATGGGCCGAATGGCCTCCTGCTGCTCCTCCTCTGTTCATAGAAACATTCAGGATTCTAGTCAGAGGAAGTTAGAGACAGAATTGCAGGGTAAGGGGTCAAGCATTTCAGACTAAGCTGAGGGGAAAATTGCTTCACTCGAAGATCATTGGGATCCTCCAGCCCAGAGGAGCGTGCGAGCCCAACGTCAAGGAAATTTAAGCCTGAAGTAGGCGGATTCTCAGAGGGAATAAAGGGATGTGGGGAATAGGCAGGAGAGTGGAATTAAGACTGACGATCAGCCAGGGGCAGTTGACAGGGCAGCACAGGCCTCCGTTCCGAATGCTCCTTTCACATCCTGACGCTCCCCGTGAGTTATGGTTTGCGCGTTTTAAGCTGGATAGGCTACATCGTAGGCAACTTAAAGGGTCAAGTCAGGAGGTCAGGGGAGGGGGTGGGGGAAAGTTTTGGCAGAATGAGTAGTGGACAGAGGGGAGTTTCAAAGGAGATAGAAGAGCTTTAAACCTGTCAACAAAGGAATACTCAACTGGGAGTCTGAGGAACCTGAAATTATGGAGGCAATGGATTCCAGCAAAATTAACGTTGACCCTCTCGCTCAAGGCTGCACGGGGATGATATTGTAATGAATGTTATTGCAATGAACACCATTTGAACTGAATTGTAAATCAGGGATTGAGAAAAGGTAGGGTCAGCCCTGGTCGAAATGCAAGACGTGACCACCTCACCAAGAGTGCAAAAAAGTGTGTAGCCTTTCTGAGCAGAAGTATTTTTGTCAGTTACTGCAAAAAGGTTTTTGAGGCTAAGTCATGCCTGATTTCTTAGAATCATACAATTTTACAGCACAACAGGAGGCCATTCGGCCCAGTATGTCTGTCCCGCCTTGAGAAAGAGCTGCTCGCATTCTCCAGCCCAGTCTCCGTAGCCCTCTAAATTCACCACTTCCAAATATACATGCAGCCTTCTTTCGAAACCTCCTCTGGAATCTTCCTCCACCGTTCTCACAGGAAATGCATTTCTAAATCTTAACAACTCCCTGAGTAAAGAAGTTTCTGCTCATCTCAATCCTAGCTCTCCTGCTGACAATCTTGAAATTGTGACCAATCTTGTGTCGATTCTAGTGCTCCCAGAAAAATAAAGATTTCCTCGTATGTTGTTAATATTGGTCTCCCTATGTTAGGAAGGATGTAAGTACATTGGAAGCAGATCAGAAGCTATTTACCAGACAGTCATAGAGATGTACAGCACGGGAACAGACCCTTCGGTCCAACCCGTCCGTGCCGACCAGATATCCCAACCCAATCTAGTCCCACCTGCCAGCACACGGCCCATATCCCTCCAAACCCTCCTATTCATATACCCATCCAAATGCCTCTTAAATGCTGTAATTGTACCAGCCTCCACCACTTCCTCTGGCAGCTCATTCCATTCACATATCACAGTCTGTGTGAAAACCTTGCCCCTTAGGTCCATTTTAAATCTTTCCCCTCTCACCTTAAACCTACGCTCTCTAGTTCTGGACTTCCCCACCCCAGGGAAAAGACCTTGGCTGTTCACAGTATCCAAGCCCCTCATGATCTTATAAACCTCTATAAGGTCACCCCTCAGGGGGAGGAGAAAACAGCCCCAACCTATTAGATTAGATTAGATTACTTAGTGAGGAAACAGGCCCTTCGGCCCAACAAGCCCACACCAACCCATACCCCTACATTTACCTCTTCACCTAACACTACGGGCAATTTAGCACGGCCAGTTCACCTAACCCGCACATCTTTGGACTGTGGGAGGAAACCGGAGCACCCGGAGGAAACCCACGCAGCCACGGGGAGAATGTGCAAACTCCACACAGACAGTTGCCTGAGGAGGGAATTGAACCCGGGTCTCTGGTGCTGTGAGGCAGCAGTGCGAACCACTGTTCAGCCTCTTCCTGTAGCTCCAACCCTGGCAACATCCTTATAAATCTTTTCTGAACCCTTTCAAGTTCCATACCATCCTTCCTATAGCAGGGAGATCAGAATTGGATGCAGTATTCCAAAAGCGGCCTAACCAACATCCTGTACAGCCGCAACATGACCTCCCAACTCCAGTACTCAACACTCTGACCAATAAAGGAAAGCATCCCAAACACCTTCTTCACTATCTTGTCTATGTGTGACTCTACTTTCAAGGAACTACAAACCTGCACTGCAAGGTCCTTTTATGCAGCAACACACCCCAGGACCTTACCATTAAGTGTAGAAGTCCTGCCCTGACTTGTCTTTCCAATGTGCAGCACTTTCATCTGCGTGGGTTTCCTCCGGGTGCTCTGGTTTCCTCCCACAGTCGAAAGATGGGCAGGTCAGGGCGGATTGGCTGTGCTAAATTGTCCACAGTGTTCAGGGATGTGTAGGTTAGGCGCATTAGTCAGGGGTAAATGTAGAGTGATAGGGGAATGGCTCTGAATGGGTTAATCTATGGAGGATCGGTGTGGACTTGCTGGGCTGAAGGGCCCGTTTCCACACTCTATGAATAAACGTATAAACTCCACCCAGTCTGAGGATAGAATCGCACCTGGGTCCCTGGCGCTGTGAGGCAGCGGTGCTAACCACTGAGCTACACCACTGCCGCCCGGATCACAGGGCTCACGCCTCACAATCTGCCTCAGGTTTAACCAGAGGGGGAGACACCCCCCCCAGGGTGGAAAGATGCTGTGCTGGGCTGGTGGGCTGCAGCATGGAGGGAAAGCTCCACGTTGGACGGACGGTTCCAGGGGGCCCCCTGCACGAAGGGAGACAGCGTGGAGAGAAGAAAACTCGAACACGGAGTGAGGGGTGCTGCAGCATTGACGGTAGGCTGTGTGTAAATGAGGAAGAGGAGCAGCGCATTCGGGCCCTCCAACATGCTCCCCCATTCAAGAAAGATCATGTCCTACCTGTGATCTGATCTCCACACGCCTGCCTACCCTCAAAACCTTAAACCCCTGTCAAATATTCCGCTCCAGCATCTTTTCAGGAAAATAGTATCAAACACTCAGAGCAAGAAATTTTATTTTATCTGGTTAAGAGCAACCACCAAATTTTTTTGAAAAAGAAACACTGACCGCAGTTCTATACTCTACCACAGGAGGAAACATCCTCTACATCTATTACCCACAGATCCTATGGATCTTACATGTCCAAAGCAAGCCAGCTTCTAAACTCCAGCAGTATACATCCAGCCTCTCCAATCTTTCCTCAGATCAAAACCGGTCCATTCCAGCTAATAATCCAGTAAACCTACTCTGAGCTGCTTCCACAAGGAGACCAATACTGAGCACAGATCCCCCTGTGGTCTCCCCCGTGCCCTATGTATCTGAAGCATAACCTCCCCGGTTTTGTATTCGAGACAAGCACCGGGGCAGGGGTGTGTCCAGCCCGGAGGGAGGCTCCGATTCGGATTGCGACAGCTTACGGACTTGCCTTCTCCATCGTTGCTGAAGCCGTAGGATTTGATGACGTCCTGCTGGATCTGGGTAGCCACGGGCAGCACAAACTGCAGCATCTTGCCCATGTCGTTACAGGCGTTGTCACGGGCCTCCTCCATCCTCACGGCATTCTCAGGGGAACTGAAGGCCTTGATCACTTCACCCAGCACCACTGAGAACAGGGGGCACAGAGAGAGAGAGAGAGAGAGAGAGAGGCAGGGTGGGGGGGGGGCAGAGAGAGAGAGAGAGAGAGGCAGGGTGGGGGGGGCAGAGACACAGAGGAGAGATAGGACGGGGAGGGGTGGTGGGAAGAGAGAGAGACGGGAGGGGTGGGGGGGGAAGAGAGAGACGGGGAGGGGTGGGGGGGAAAGAGAGAGACGGGGAGGGGTGGGGGGGAAAGAGAGAGACGGGGAGGGGTGGGGGGGAAAGAGAGAGACGGGGAGGGGTGGGGGGGAAAGAGAGAGACGGGGAGGGATGGGGTGTGAAAGAGAGAGACGGGGAGGGGTGGGGGGGAAGAGAGAGACGGGGAGGGGTGGGGGGGAAGAGAGAGACGGGGAGGGGTGGGGGGGAAGAGAGAGACGGGGAGGGGTGGGGGGGAAGAGAGACAGGGAGGGAGGGGGGGGAAGAGAGAGACGGGGAGGGGTGGGGGGGGAGAGAGACGGGGAGGGGTGGGGGGGGAAGAGAGACGGGGGGGGAAGAGAGACGGGGAGGGGTTGGGAGGGGAAGAGAGACGGGGAGGGGTGGGGGGGGAAGAGAGACGGGGAGGGGTGGGGGGGGAAGAGAGACGGGGAGGGGTGGAGGGGGGAAGAGAGACGGGGAGGGGTGAAGGGGGGAAGAGAGACGGGGAGGGGTGAAGGGGGGAAGAGAGACGGAGAGGGGTGGGAGGGGGGGAAGAGAGACGGAGAGGGGTGGGAGGGGGGGAAGAGAGACGGAGAGGGGTGGGAGGGGGGGGAAGAGAGACGGAGAGGGGTGGGGGGGGGAAGAGAGACGGGGAGGGGTGGGGGGGGGAGAAGAGAGACGGGGAGGGGTGGGGGGGGGAGAAGAGAGACGGGGAGGGGTGGGGGGAGGGGAAGAGAGACGGGGAGGGGTGGGGTGGGGGGAAGAGAGACGGGGAGGGGTGGGGGGGTGGAAGAGAGACGGGGAGGGGTGGGGGGGGAGAAGAGAGACGGGGAGGGGTGGGGGGGGAGAAGAGAGACGGGGAGGGGTGGGGGGGGAGAAGAGAGACGGGGAGGGGTGGGGGGGGAAGAGAGGCGGGGAGGGGTGGGGGGGGGGGGAAGAGAGACGGGGAGAGGTGGGGAAGAGAGACGGGGAGGGGTGGGGGGGGGGAAGAGAGACGGGGAGGGGTGGGGGGGGGAAGAGAGACGGGGAGGGGTGGGGGGGGGAAGAGAGACGGGGAGGGGTGGGGGGGGGAAGAGAGACGGGGAGGGGTGGGGGGGGAAGAGAGACGGGGAGGGGTGGGGGGGGGAAGAGAGACGGGGAGGGGTGGGGGGGGGAAGAGAGACGGGGAGGGGTGGGGGGGGGAAGAGAGACGGGGAGGGGTGGGGGGGGGAAGAGAGACGGGGAGGGGTGGGGGGGGGAAGAGAGACGGGGAGGGGTGGGGGGGGGAAGAGAGACGGGGAGGGGTGGGGGGGGGAAGAGAGACGGGGAGGGGTGGGGGGGGGGGGAAGAGAGACGGGGAGGGGTGGTGGGGGGAAGAGAGACGGGGCAGGGTGGGGGGGGAAGAGAGACGGGGCAGGGTGGGGGGGGAAGAGAGACGAGGCAGGGTGGGGGGGGGAAGAGAGACGGGGAGGGGTGGGGGGGGGAAGAGAGACGGGGAGGGGTGGGGGGGGGAAGAGAGACGGGGAGGAGTGGGGGGGGGAAGAGAGACGGGGAGGGGTGGGGGGGGAAGAGAGACGGGGAGGGGTGGGGGGGGAAGAGAGACGGGGAGGGGTGGGGGGGGAAGAGAGACGGGGAGGGGTGGGGGGGGGAAGAGAGACGGGGAGGGGTGGGGGGGGGAGAAGAGAGACGGGGGCGGGGGAGAAGAGAGCCGGGGAGGGGTGGGGGGAGGGGGCGGGGGGGGGGGAAGAGACACCGGAGGGGTGGGGGGGTGAGGGACACGGGGGAGGGGGTGTGGGGTGAGGGACGTGGGGGAGGGACGCGGGGGGTGAGGGACGCGGGGGAGGGGGTGGGGGGTGAGGGACGCGGGAGAGGGGGTGGGGGGGGTGGGGGGGGTGGGGGACGCGGGGGAGGGGGTGAGGGGGTGAGGGGGTGGGGGACGCGGGGGAGGGGGTGGTGGACGCGGGGGGAGGGGGTGGGGGAGGGGGTGGGGGACGCGGGGGGAGGGGGTGGGGGACGCGGGGGGTGGACGCGGGGGGTGTGGGGGATGCGGGGAGGGGTGGGGGCGGTGGGGGACGCGGGGAGGGGTGGGGGCGGTGGGGGACGCGGGGGAGTGTGGGGTGGGGAAGGTGAGGGACATGGGGGAGGGGGTGGGGGGGTGAGAGACGGGGAGGGGGTGGGGGGGTGAGGGACGTGGGGGGGGGTGAGGGACGTGGGGGAGGGGGTGGGGGGGTGAGGGACATGGGGGAGGGGGTGGGGGGGTGAGGGACGTGGGGGGGTGAGGGACGTGGGGGAGGGGGTGGGGGGGTGAGGGACGTGTTGAAGGGTGGGGGGGGTGAGGGATGTGGGGGAGGGTGTGCGGGGGTGAGGGACGTGGGGGAGGGGGTGGGGGGTGAGGGACACGGGGGAGTGGGTGGGGGGGATGCGGGACGTGGGGGAGGGTGGGGTGGGGGTGGTGAGGGATGCGGGGGAGGGTGGGGGGGGTGGGGAGGGGGGTCAGTGTCAGTGACGAAGTGAGCACGGTTGAGGCGAAGGTCGCCCGAGACACGTCAACCAGAAACAACAGACTCACAGAGAGACGTACAGCACGGACACAGACCCTTCAGCCCATCCCGTCCATGCTGACCAGATATCCCAACCCAATCCAGTCCCACCTGCCAGCACCCGGCCCATATCCCTCCAAACCCTTCCTATTCATATACCCATCCAAATGCCTCTTAAATGTTGTAATTGTACCAGCCTCCACCACATCCTCTGGCAGCTCATTCCACACACGTACCACCCTCTGTGTGAAAACGTTGCCCCTTAGGTCTCTTTTATATCTTTCCCCTCTCACCCTAAACCTATGCCCCTCTGGTTCTGGGCCCCCCCGGCCCCGGGGAGTTGGCCCCATCCCTGACCCTCACGGTTTTATAAACCCCCCTCAGCCCCAGGCCGCTCCCTCTCCAACCTTTCGCCTGCTCCAGGCTCAGGCCTCCCGCTGGTTGTTGTTGTTGCTGCTGTTGAGCCGCCGCCGCCGCCATCGCGCCCCCTCGACGCCGGAGAACCCGAGCCCCGAGGCCCCACCGAGACCGGCCCCGGCCGTGGACACACACCGAGGGACAGGGGGAGCGGGCCCTGCAGCCAGGGGGGGTCACAGCGCCACCGCTAGGCCGGAGGACCGCGCCTGCAGCCAGGGGTCACAGCGCCACCGCTAGGCCGGAGGACCGGGGGGGGGAGTGGATAGCAGCGCCACCGCCAGGCTGGAGGACCGCGCATGCAGCCAGGGGTCACAGCGCCACCGCCAGGCCGGAGGACCGCATCCGCCACCGGGGATCACAGCGCCACCGCCAGGCCGGAGGACCAGGCCTGCAGCCAGGGCTCACAGCGCCATCGCGAGGCTGGAGGACCAAGGCCGCCGCCGGGGGTCACAGCGCCACCCTGAGGCCGGAGGACCAGGCCTGCAACTGGGAACGTGAACTCCTGTGGACTGGTGCTATTGAACTGTGTTTCAGCAACTTTGTTTACTCCACCTATAATATCTGTTTATCTGTGTCTGTCTGCAGTTTAAGACAGTGTTAGAGTTTAAGTTGGTGCAGTTATAAGCTGCTATTTCATACTTTTGCTTGCCCACAGTTATAACTGATTTATTTGTAATCGTTAATTCATGTTAAATATAGACTGGCCAGTTTTCCCAGTTAATGTGCCTCCACTAAACAGATATATCAGGGACTTCGAGTGCCTCAATTAAAGCTTTAACACTGGGGGGAGGGGGTGGGGAGATGGTGGTGAGGTCAGGTATCGCCATACTTTCCCAACTGGGTCATCACACAATCCAAAACTCACTTCAAAACAGTTAGTTCTGCATAACGCACTTGAAGGAGGATGCGAATGCCCTTGAGCAGGTACAGATAAAATTTCCGAATGGAAACTCGGTTCTCTCTCTGAAGAAGATTAAGGGCGATTAAACAAAAAAGATATGACAGGTTTCAACCCAATAGACAAAGAAAAACTGTACCCACCAACAGTTGTACAAGGACGAGGGGTGTCCCATTTAAGGTTTTGGGCAAGAGAGATCGGTGGGCAATCTTTTTTTAATGAAATGACGGTAATTACCTAGATCTCATTGCCAGCCAGTGTAGTAACAAACAAAAGCAATTGAATCAACTCAAAAGGAAATTGGATAGGCACTTGCAGAAATAAACTTGTGGGGGTGGGGGAAGAGGATTGACTATATTGCTCTATGAAGATGGGTCATAGACTTGATGAAGGACCTTGCCTGAAACATCAATTTTCCTGCTCCTTATATGCTGTCTGACCTGCTGTGCTTCTCCAGCACCACTCTAATTTTGACTCTAATCTCTAGCATCTGCAGTACCCACTTCCACCATGGACTTGATGGGCCAAATGATCTTCATCTGTTCTGTAATGACTGCAGGACTCTTTATGACTCTGAAAAGCAATAACTTTATTTGGGTTTTAAACATTATGCAAAGCAGTGGTTCAGCCCTCTCCACCATTAATCCATGTAACAGACCAATTGAACTGACTGTGCAGCGATTTGGGGTCTAACCCTTTGATAGGAAGCAAAGGCATTGCACAAGGACACAGACTGAAGAGGGTTGCAATACTGGGTAGCAAAATGAGCAGCTTTTATTTCGTTCAAATAGAGAAGTAAGTTTTAAGCAAACAATCCACCAATAGTAGTGCAAAGGGCAGGTCCAACTTGTCCTGTGGCGGCTTGGCCAATAATTGTTTCAGTAAGGTTATAGACATTGGAGGTTTCATGTTGAATAGCATTGAGAAACTGAAATTAAAATCTTTATTTTATAATACAGAGGTTTAAGGTTCTGGTCTGTCTAACTTTGGCGTTTCTCTGCCTGTCCGAGATGTCACGATGCTCAGGATTCTTTTCCAGCAGAGATTCGGCGAGGCCTGGAAGCTCATCATTCCTGAGATAAAAGAAATTAAGAACTTGCATTCATTTTGCAACCTCAGTGCGCTCCCAATTTACAGCCTGGGCAGCACTTTGCTGTTTGCACTACACCAGCTCTGCTGCAAATGGCAATGCGATGGAGAGCAGATACTCTTTCGTGGTGGTGAGTGCGGGGTGAGTACAGGGGCAGGGAGACCATGGAGAAATCCCCAGTTCCTCTTCAGAACGGGGGAAGTGGGATCTTCAGCCAAGGAGAACTCCAGTTAACATTTGTCTGAAAAGACGGCGTCTCCCACAATGCGGCCCTCCCTCAGTGCACTGCAAGGGCGCTTGAGGCTCTGGAGTAGGGCTGGAACTCCCGCCTCCCTGACATTAGGGTAGGCGTGGGTGCCCCAAATGAGCTGCAGGCAACGTGGGTACAGCAGGTGGGCGCTCAATTGATGATCAGCGACTCAGGCAAATGTTGGCGACTCAATGTAAAACAGCCAAATGTCTGTCAGAAAATCACCGATGGTGTGTGAACTCGGGCGATACCAGCAGCACGTTGGCACCTACACCACACCACCCACCCCCCCATCCCACCCCACCCCACTAGAAGGGCACAACAGGCTGAGGTTTGTGAAGGCACTGACCCAACGTCACATCCATCGGAAGGGTACGAGCGTTAGAACTAAAGGAGGGAAATGGCCACAGTTAGGGTGCAGGGTAGACAGCCAGGAGGCTGGGAGAACACAGCAAGCCAGGCAGCATCAGGAGGTGGGGAAGTCGATGTTTCAGGACTGGGGGTGTGGGTGTGGGGGGGGTGGGGGAGCTGCAGATAAAGGGGGTGGCGGGGCTAGGGTGCTGAGTTGGGGAGAGGGAAAGGGTACGACCTGATTGGTCAATGGGAAGGATGGATCCGGTTGGTGGCAGGGAGCAATGGCAGGGAGGGGGAGGGGCTGGGAAGGGAGACAGGGGATGGGGAGGGAGGCTATTTGAAAGTGGAGACCTCGACGTTGAGTCCTCCAGGCTGTAGGTTGCCCAAGGGGAAGATGAGGTGTTGTTCCTCCGATGTGCAGTTTGGTTCATTGTGGCATTGGAGGAGGCCTGTTCAGTCTCCCCAGGGAATGTAAGCAATGGGTGTCCAAAAGACAGGGCCAAAGGTCAGAGGAGATAGATGAATGAGGTACAGTATTGTAAAGAATGGACGCTGAGGGCAACTCAATCAGTGGGAGAAATGGAGCGGGCAGTGCTGTCATGGTAACCTCACTGGAGCAGTAACCCCAGCCTAATCTGTGGACGTAGGCTTGAATCCCACCAGCACACGTGGTCAAGTTTTGATTCAATACAAGAAAACTTTGAATGGAAACTGCTGGCACCATAGCAACCATCACTGATTGTTTAAAAAAAAGACCCATCTGGTTCACTAATGTTCTTTATGGAGAGAAATCTGTCACCTTTACCTGGTCTGGCCTACATGGAGTTGATCTTTCTACTGCCCTCTGGGCTATCAGGTATTTTCTTTAAGTGTAAACCATGGTCAAGCGAGCGATGCCCACATCCCATGATGAATAAATAAAAAAAGACTGAGGGGAATAGAAAATTTTAAAAAAACACAATTCCATTGCGGATTAAAGTGACTCACCTCTCCGATGACTTTTTCCACTGTCGGAGGAACATTCCCTGGATCCATTGGACTCTTCTCCTCTAGATCATTCAAAGGTTGCCTTAACAAAAAGGGTATTAGCTAAACTAGTGGAAAGTTTCAATAAAGGGTAGTGGCATCGCAGTACAGAACTTAAATATGACTGAAGCGAAACAAAAAGCTGCACTCGAAAGTTTTCATCTTTTCATTCTTCAGGACACACACTCAAGAATGCCAAATCCTGAAGGGAACATCGGTTTATAAAGCCCGTGGAAAAGGGTGCTGATTGGTTGGCCATGATCAGAGTACAGAGGAACCTTGATTATCCTAATGAGATGGGCGGGCAATATTTCGATCAGATAATTGATTATTCGGTTAATTGATTCAGTGTCTCACCTCTGGGGCTGGGTGTTTTCTGAAATTTCCGTTTCCCTCACTCTGCCTGCCTTGTTGCCTCTCTCTGCCTCAGGGTTTGGTTCTGAGCAGAAACACACTGGTGTGTAAGGGACCTGCCGCATTGCTGAAGCCCTCCCCTCCCCCCCCCCCCCCCGCCCCTATCAGTTCAATGGGATTGACACAGTGAGCACTTGCTAAGTCCGCTCCCCGTTGAGGAGACTAGGCAGCAGTACCCCACGCGCGAGCCCCTTCACCCCTGCCTGCCCCCCCAACCCAGTCCAACCTTGGTGTCCGGACTGGACACCAACACAGCAAAGCTGCTGCTGCCTTTATGGGGTGAGTCTCAAAATAGCACGTGCACGCGCACACACACACGACACACACGTACATACACACAGCCACACACATACTCACAAACACAAAAGCACAGACATACACAGCCACACACACACACACACACGTGGGTGCACACATGACATTTTACTGAAACATTTTTCAAGTTCCCTGTACAGGACAATGGCCGTTCTAGTAGCTCACCAGCAGGTCCTCCTGTACAACAAGACTTTGAGTGAGCCGCAGTTGTAGTGTGGAAAAGGTGTGGTTGCCTCGCAGCACAGCAGGATCCCACCGGCAGCAATGAGATGCATGACTGAGGTCTCTGGACACCATGAAAGGTTAGCATCCCCATCGTGAGAGCAATGGGTTCCCCCATCTCCTGCTGTATCTTCAGTGACATGGGCGAGGGTGTGGTGTCAAAGGCTGGTGGAAAAGGCCAGTGGGAACTGCCCCGCACTCTCACCCTTTCCTCCGCCCCTGTCCACCACCCTGAGAGAGATAGGGTGGCACAGTGGCTCAGTTGTTAGCACTGCTACCTCACAGTGCCAGGGACCCGGGTTCGATTCCAGCCTCGGGCAACTGACTGTGTGGAGTTTGCACATTCTCCCCCCGTGTTTGTGTGGGTTTCCTCCGGGTGCTCCGGTTTCCTCCCACAGTCCGAAGATGTGCAGCTCAGGTGAAAGGGCCGCGCTAAATTGCCCATAGTGTTAGGTTAGGTGCATTAGTCAGGGGTAAATGTACAGTAATAGGGTAGGGGAATGGGTATGGGTGGGATACTCTTTGGAGGGTTGGTGTGGACTTGTTGGGCCAAAGGGTCTGTTTTCACAGTGTAGGGATTCCATGATGTGTACAGTCACTCATAACCATCCACCTCGTCAGAGTCAGTGTGTTGACCCAAAAGGGCTGTGGGCCTAAAGCTGGCAAATGGGACTGGATTAGGTTGGGATATCTGGTCAGCTTGGATGAGGTGGACCGAAGGTTTCTGGTTCTGTGCTGTATATCTCCATGAATCTATTATTGGAGGGTGCGGAAGGGGAAACCCACAGTGCACAACCTCCAGGACCTGGAGTCAGCCGGAAAGTCCAACTCTGGGATAAAATTAATGGGGAGGGTAAGGTGGGACAGACTCGATGGGCAGAGGGGTCTCTTTTATGCTGTCATAATCTGACAGCGCTGGTTTCACTGACTGATAGAGCAGGCTGAAGGGGGTTTGAAAGATTCATTCGTAAGTCTCTTCTCCACAGTACAGTAAATGCCCTTCAGCCCGTCATGTGTCATCATTCCCACCTTACTCCCCCTGCCGTCCCCAAGAACGTTTGACTCCCTTGTTAGTCAGGAACCTCTCTCATGTCTACACAGCACAGAAAGGAAAATACATAGTGAATCTGTGGAACTCTTAGTTCCCCGCCCCCTGCCAGAGGATTGTGAGTCCTCCGTCTCTGAGTATCTCTAAGGCTGAGATGGGCCAGTTTTCAGTCTCTCAGGGGGACCAGGGGATAGGGGAATTCGGTGAGGCTGAGGCAGTCGATCAGCCTTGGTTGTAGCGAGTGGCACAATAGACAGAATGGTTCAGCCCTGCTCCTGCTTCTAACCGTTACATGCTCTGACAGTGCCTTTAACATAGCAAGCTATCCCCAGACACGTCAGACAGTGCTTTCCGAACACAATTTCACACTGAGTCACAAAGGGCAGTGTTAGTGCATGGAGTGGGGGGCAGGGGGAATAAATACTAGCGTGATCGAAATTAAGGTACTTGGCAGTCTTGAGATAAGTGCTGTGGTTCTGGTCAATTCCTTCCACCTTATAGCAATACCAGCCTTTGTAAGCCAATTATTGAGAATCACGATTGATTAGGAGCAGTCAGCATGGCTTTGTGTGTGGGAGATCATGCCTCGCAAATTTGTTCGCATTCTTTGCCGAAGTGACCAGGAAGGTTGATGAGGGCAGAGTGGTAGACATAGTCTATATGGATTTCGGTAAGGCCTGTGATAAGATTCCATATGGTAGGCTGCTCTGGAAGGTAAGATCGCATGGAATCCGGGGGGAGCCAGCAAATTGGATACACAGTTGGCTTGATGGTAGAAAGCAGAGGGTAACAGTGGAAGGATGCTTGTCAGACTGGAGGCCTGTAACTAGCAGAGTGCTCCAGGGGTTGGTGTTGGGCCCAATACTGTTTGTTATCGACATCAATGATTTGGATGAGAACGTACAAGGCACGATTAGTACGTTTACTGATGACACTAAAATAGGTGGGATCGTGGACGGTGAGGAAGGTCCTCAGAAATTGCAGCAGGACCTTGTTCAGCCGGGGAAGTGGGCCGAGAAATGGCAAATGGAGTTTAGCATAGATAAGTGTGAGGCCTTGCATTTTGGAAAGTCAAATCATGGTGAATGGTAGGGTCTTAAGGAGTGTAGTGGAACAGAGGGATCTTGGAGTTCAGGTACACCATTTACTGAAAGTGGAATCTCAGATAGACAGGGCAGTGAAGAAGGTGTTTGGCAGACTGGCATTGAGTACAGAAGTTGGCGAGTTACGTTGTAGTTATACAGGACATTGGTAAGGCTGCATTTGGAGTATTGTGTTCTGTTTTGGTCACCTTGCTATAGGATGTTATTAAACTGTAAAGAGTGCAGAAATTATAAGGATGTTGCCAGGACTCAACAGTTGAGTCATAGGGAGAGGTTGAACATGCTAGGACTTCTTTCTTTAGAACTTGGGGGACTGGGTGGTGGTGGGGGGGTGGGGGTGGGGGGGGGAATGTTATAGAGGTGTATAAGATCATGAGAGGCATGGATAGGGTGAATGCACTCAGGGTTGGGGAATAAAGGATTAGAGGGCATCAGTTTAAGGTTAGAGGGGAAAGAATAAAAAGGAACCTGAGGAGCAATTTTCTTTTACACAGAGGGTGGTAGGCATATGGAATGAGCTCGCGGTGGAAGTGGTTGAGGTGGATACATTAACATTTAAAAGGCATTTGGACAAATACATGGGTAGGAAAGGTTTAGAAGGATATGGGCCAAATGCAGGGAAATGGGGTTAGCGTGGTCGGACATTTTGGTTGGCATGGAACAGTTTGGGCTGAAGGGCCTGTCTCCGTGCTGTAGGACACTATGCCTCTAAGCAGCACAAGAGGAACTGAGAATACAGACAGGTTGGTCACAAACATGTGAATCAGGAGCAGTGGCCATTTGGCCTCAGAGTTCTGAGGAAGGGTGACCAGACCCGAAGCATTAACTCTGATTTCTCTCCGCGGCCAGACCTGCTGAGTTTTTCCAGCCATTTCTGGTGTTTGTGTCTTGGCTTGACCCCTGCTGTGGCTATTTTTCACCCCCCCCCCCAGCGGAACAGACGCGTGGTCAAACAGTTAGCTTCGAAGGGAGGGGGAAGGGGAGCCGGCAAGGCAGGGAGGTTGAGAGGGGGGAATCCTGGAGTTCAGGTGCCTCAGTGGCTGAAAGCACACCCTCTAATGGAGGGACCGTAAAAATCACGAGAGGCCAGAGCTGGGGAGAAGCACTGAGATCGCGGAAGATTGTGGGGCTCAGAGGGGATTGTGGAGCCAGGTACAGGGTCAGGATGTAGAGGGATCTGAATGTTTGGTGACTATTTTAGCTCTGTTGTCACAGCAGTGCTATTGGCCGCACCATTGCAACAGGTGTTAGCTCAAACATGGAAGCTCCATCAAGAACCGAATGATTGATTTTACGGTTATACTCCAGGCAGGGAATGGAAGGGAAGCAGTTGCACAGCAGCAAGGTCACTAGACCTGGAATCCCAAGGCCGGGACTAACGGGCTGGGGGTCGAAAGTGGGTTCCGATGCCAGTGCGACATCTGAAGGGATTTAAATTTGGCTGACGTTGCAATGAAGTGCTGGTCTCAGTCATTCATGAATTTACAGCAAGTTTATGAATCCTCCAGTTCTTTGATGTCCCTCGGAGGAAATCTGCTGTCATTACCTTGTCTGGTCCAAACACTGAGGGTAACTGCCCCCGAGATAGCCAGACTGAACGATAAATACCAGCGATCCTCATGTTTCGAGAATAAATTTTTTTTAAAAAATGAAAAAGCATACTAAAACCAACATGGGGAACAGGTGAGGTGAACAGCATTGTTGGAATGAAGAGGAATCTAGCTGATTATGTGAGTGAGAAAGACAATAAGTAGTGGCTGAAAGGGTTAGATATGAACACCCGTGTGTGGAGCACAAACAATAGGATGGGCCAGATGGACCGAATGGCCTCCCTCTGTACTGTAAATGCTGTGTAATTCTATGCCAGCCTGAAGACAAGGACAGGAGGGATGTTTCACTGCGGGATAAATATGTAACGTTGACTTACTTCTCCGTCTTCTTCCTGTAGTAGCACAGGTAATATGCGACACTGGTTAAGAAAGCCACGACCATTAATGTCACCAGGATTCCAATAATCATGGCATCCCTATTCAGGGCTTTGGACTCCCCATGACGATCTGAAAAATACAGCATATCAAGTCACACAGGAATGGGTGCGCTGTTAAAATCCTTGCTTTTGCCATTAAATCACTCCCAGGACTTTGGTCTCTCACTGGTCCCATAACTGACCTCTTCCAGTTGAGCACCCCCTTCCCAACTCTTAGTGTCTCCCCATAGTGCACCCCTCACTCGCCCCACATTAGCAGCTTTGCCTTTAACATGCATGCACCCCATACTCTGTTATTCCCAATCTAAACCCATTCAGAAGCCCCCCCAATCTCCGTTTCCTCATTTAAGACTCCATTTCTTTCCAACACATGATCTCTATTGGCTTGCTGTGATACTTGCTTGTTGTCAGTATTCTGGGATCATTCTTCAAGCAGTTATTGAGAGGCAATGAAAGAGTCCTCAGGCAGTGAATGATGGGAGTCTTTTGGACATGGAAGATACATGTTTGGCAATGAATGACACAACACTTTGAATGTAATTGGGACAGCCCTACCTCTGATGAGCATAAAACTGTGATTTAAGCTGTGTGATTTACATATATTTAAATATCATTTGTTTTGAGTTTGGAATTTGAAATTTTGAAGCAGTGGCATATGGGTTTCTGTGTGTCTGAAGAGGATGAATGATTAACTTGTAAGTACTTTTGTAGCCATGTGATGTCTTTTATTTTTAAAAAAATGTCTGATAGAGAGCTAGTTTTGGAGTAACAAGTATGTGTTTACATCGGGAGCGGGGTTTACGAGTGAACTATGTAAACAGTGAAACAATGAAGTGTATTAATTTTCAGAGAGAAGACTGCGTTTGCTGGTATTGACACACGCTGGTACTGTGCCACCTCAAGTCACACATGTGCAAGTTCCAGGGGGATGTGGTGGGCTGGGGGAAGGGAAGAGGTAAAGACGACTCCGGGGAGAGGAAGGAAGCTTGGAGGAGATCAGGATCTGGAAGAGAACTGCATTGGGGGTGGGGTTAGGGTGGGGCAGGAGAGAGGTGGGATAAAAAAATAGAACTGGGATGGGGATGGGGAGAGAGCCAGGGAGGGGGGAAGGAAATAGAGCAGGGTTGGGGAAGGGGACAGCTGGAAGGGGTGAGGGAGGGGACCAGGGACAGAGAGCAGAAGAGCGCGGGTAGGGGTAAGAAGGCCGAGGGGAGCATGGAAGGGAGATGGGGTGGGGGGGTGTCCTGTCTCCTCAGCCCTCCTGTGCCACCTCCTCCTGTATCCTGGTCTCTGCTCACACTAACATTTCCTGGGTTCTGGTTTCACCTTGTTGACTCCCCCTGCCCCAACCTTGCCTCCTGCACCCTTTACATTTCACAGTCTGGGAGTCCCTCACAATCCTGCATCAACATCCCTTTCCCCACCACTAACACCTGGTGCAAAACCACAGGCCCTTCCCTACAGTTTTGGTGTCAGTAAACATTGCCTTTATTTGGTTGGTGGAAACACACCCATAGATTTTGGGGGAAATAAATAATTCCAACTGGGCAGATCTTCAAAAGGCTGATGCTGGATGTGAGGAAGGGAGAGGATAGTTTAGAATTGTCAAAAAATAGCTGACCTCAGTGTAAAGGGTTTAAACACTTTCTAGATTCTAAATGTTTGGTTAAAACCTTGAAGGGGTTATGCGAAGCTGAGAAAGTCTAAGCTCAGTTACATGACAAACCAAAGAAGAGACCATCAGACTCTCAAGACTATCGGATTACCAAGAACTGAGTCAAACCCAGTGTGTGAAAGAGAAGGGATTTCTCTTTGCTATTTGAGTACTGTAAAGGAGTGTTTTTTGTACTGATGGGATTGTATTTTTACCCTGCATTTCAAAACCTTTAAACATATGTTCCAGGCAAATGGCTTGGTTTATTCAATCTTATCTCCATTTCTTTTGTGTCGTAAAATTCTGTTTTCTTGCTGAACCTGAGTCTGGAGGTTTGCATTTCAGTGAGAACCCACCTTGCTAAAACCAAAAACAAAATGTGAACCATCGATTACAGTCCAGTCATAAGTTCAGCTGGGATCACAACAGCAACAGGAAATGAAGAGTGTGTAGTAAATAGCAACGAGATGTGAGCTAAACAATGAGAGATTGATGTACAGTGGAATATGGAATACCACTAATTGGGGATAGTCATTTATGGAGTATAGATAATGTGATATATCAACAAAGAAATGCAATAATGTGGCATTTATTAAGATAGAGAAAGGAGGTGCAGTGGAATTTGAGGATGATCAACTGGGTAGAGTGAAATACGGGGGGAGGGGAGGGAGGAAGGTGGGGTGCAGTTATTGCCCAATAGAGTAGAGTGGGATAAAGGAAGACGAAAGTGGGTACAGAATAGGGCAAGTGGAACAGAGTCAGTACAAAGAGGGGCGCAGTAGGATTTGGAGAACACAGTATCGGGTAAAGTTTGACAGAGAAAGCACCAAGTGTGAATTACGTATTCTTTTAACCAGCACAACCGATGTGGATGTAATAAAATATCTCATTCCAGAAATGATGGGTTAGAAAGTTCCTGTGAGTGAAAGTCACGGTCAAACGGGAGGTCACTTGCCAGCCTACGGTTTGCAGGTAGGTTACACCTGTGTTAAAAGAGCAATGTTCCCCCGGCCTGCCTTAAACTCTTGCCCGTCACCCTCACTCATATTGAATAATCAATGCCCCGGTAAGATTCAGTTGGACAGTGGTTGTGCCCTTGACAAGGTTCATACCTGCAGAATGACTCTCTTTGGCAATCGCTGGAAACACTGTTCAGGAAGAAAATGGTAAAAACGTCAGAGCAAGATCCTTTACAACAGCTCCCTCTCCCACCACGTCACATTAGAAGCTGCCTTACTTTAGTTTTTGTCCTATACCTCTTCCCCCAGTCTAATCAGGGTGTCAGCTGTAAGGCTGATGGGGTAGCGTTACCATCTCTGCTGGGTTCAGGCCGACACTTCCCTGTAAGATTAGATGTGCGCACTGCGCAGATTTGCAGACTTTCAGGTGTTGATGTTAATAACGGGGGTCCCCATTTCTCCTCCCAGGTTATTATAAATGGTCTCACAGGCGAGGGCTTCACTGTATCCTGGCTAACATTTACCCCTTTACCAATGTCACTGAAATGTGGTCTGTTTCTTTAATGGCTGGTGGGATCTTCCTGTGTATAACTTGACCGCTGTTTCTTTGACGGCTCAACAGCAATTACGCTTAAAGACAAAACTTCAATCTCTGAAGGAAACCTCCTGGGATTGTGAAAGTTAACATTGAAATTCAATTATCCATTTATGACATTGTTCTCCTGACTGTTTGCCCCTTCCTAATGAGGGCTTATGTTCGAAACATCGACCTTCCTGCTCCTCGGATGCTGCCTGACCGGCTGTGCTTTTCCAGCACCACACTTTTTGCCTCTGATCTCCAGCACCTGCAGTCCTTACTTTCTCCTATTTAGTAGAATCGCAGAACCCCTACAGTGTGGAACCAGGCCCTTCGGCCCAACAAGTCCACACCGACTCTCTGAAGAGTAACTCAGCCAGACCCATTCCCCTACATTTACCTCTGACTAATTCACCAAACCTACACATCTCTGAGCACTATGGGCAGTTTAGCACGGCCAATTCACCTAACCTGCACGCCTTCGGATTGTGGGAGGAAACCGGAGCACCCGGAGGAAACCCACGCAGGAGAATGTGCAAACTCCACACAGACAGTTGCCCGATGCTGGAATCGAACCGGGATCCCTGGCGCTGTGAGGCAGCAGTGCTAACCACTGAGCCACCGTGACCACCCAATTTGCCCCTTGGGTTGGTCACATCACCCGAAGCTGCTATCCCTGTCAGCTGTCACTCCACAGGATGCCAATGTGTACTGTACATCATTGGCTGTTCCTTACACATTATTTAACCAGACGTTCATCACAGTCTATGCCAACCTTATAGTCATGCCAACCTGTAGCCCCCCTCTCCACCAACCTGCGCCAACAAGGGCTCACTGTTTAAACATAAGGGATTGATGTCTTTTGTGTCAGAGATGGGCCAAATGCTTTTCTCTCCGAGGATTGAGAACCTTTGGAGCTCTCAACACAATGGAGACAGTCCGCTCGAATACTTTTAAGACAAATTCTTCACAAACAAGGGGCTGCAAGGATATCAGCAGAAGACAGGAGTGTGGTATAATCAGATCAGCCATATGGAATGGTGGGACAGGCTCAAGGGGCCTACTCCTAAGTGTACTCGGTTTTAACAAGACTAGATGCAGACCCAAAGACACCCTATCTAATCCCACCTCCCTGCAGCTTGAGGTGTCGATCAAGGTATTTTCGGAAACAGGTTTCGAGACTCTGTCTCCATCGGCAAGCCGGGCAGTGACATCCAGACACCCACCACCCTCTGTGTAAAAAAGCTTTTCCTCATGTCCCCTCTCTAATCCTGCTTGAATCTACCAACCCTGGTTTTTCTGAAGTCTCTGCCAAGGGAAATAGGTTCTTCTTGTCCCCTCTACCTCTACCCCTCCCAGTGTTGTGTACCTCAATCATGTCACCCCTCAGCCTTTTGTCTCCTCCAAGAAAAAAATGACCCCAACCTCTCCAACCTCCTCCTCCTCGCAACAACTCTCCAGCCCCTGGCAAAACGCTCGTCAACCTATGCTCCCTCTCCAGATTAATTACTGTAACGTTGTGACCAGAACTGCACACAATACACCAGCCGTGACCTCACCAGTGCCTTACACTAATTCTAACAGGGCTGGACACACTGGATGTTGGGTGGGGAGTCTAAAAGCACAGTCACAGTTTCTGGATAGACAGTAGGTCATTTCAAACTTCACTCAGAGGGTCTGGAGTCCTGTGCAGAGTTTCGGTCATGGGACCAAAATCAGTTAAGGATACACTTACGCTGGAAACTGTACAGCAGAGGTTTACTAACTTGATCCTTGGGATGAGGAGGTTGCCCTGTGATGTGGAGATGGGAAAGTCTCTGGGGTTTAGAAGGGGGGGAGAGGGGGGGGGGGGGTGATCTCATTGAGAAAATGAGAATTCTCAGAATTGACTGTAAGAGATTGTCCCCACTCTCCCCGGTGCTCCATGTTAATATGTCCATGGCCAGGTCTGGGCACAGGGCTGAAGGTACTGGAGCATGGGAGTGGCATGGTGGCTCAGTGGTTAGCACTGCTACTTCACAGCACCAGGGACCCGGGTTCGATTCCAGCCTCAGGTGACTGTCTGTGCGGAGTTTGCATGTTCTGTTCCGGTTTCTTCCCCACAATCCAAAGATGTGCGGGTTAGGTGGAATGGCCATGCTACATTGTCCGGCAGTGTCCAGGGATGTGGAGGCTTGGTGGGTTAGCCAGAAATAAAATACAGGGATGGGGTTGGTCTGGGTGGGATGCTCTTCAGACGGTCAGAAGGGATCCGATGGACCGATTGGCCTGCTTCCACAACGTAGGGATTCTACGGTTCAAAGCAGAGCATTTGTCACCCATTCCCTAATTGAGTTAAAGGGCAACCAGGCAGGTTTCCTGTAGGACATTAGTGAGTCAGATGGGGTTTTCCAGACAATTGACAAGGTCATCATTCAACCTTTTAATTCCAGGCTTAATTTTTAAAATTGAATTCAAATTCCACCATCTGCCCTGGCAGGATTTGAACCCATGTTCCCAGAACATCACTTGGGTTTTTAGATTAACAGCTCAGCGATGATACCATTCGGTTATTTCCCTCACCATGATGCCAGACAGTAATCTAGCCTTCAGCACTGTACCCAGAGCCGGGCATGGGATCGTCACATTTAACACTCATTCTGGTCTGAGAGAGATTAGACCGGACTCCACCCCTGGATCACAACTCTTTCATAAGCTAAAGGGTCTCTTACCTTCTCCTTCGTCGAACCTGTTGTTTTCTTTTGCTGCTGGCAGCAAGTGCAAACAGGAAACAAAAATTGAACTCAGAACCGTGCGAGCAATAACAAATCTGTGGGTGCAACTTGACATGTGTTTCAGCAACATCTTGTTTCTTAAATTCTCGTCTTTCACATCCTCACCCGTTTCCTAACATCCTTCGACCCCACAACCACAACCAACCCACCTCCAACCTCCCCCCTCCACACACTCACACACACATGCACTGATAGACACAGACACACAGACACGCACTCTCACACACACACACATGCGCACACGCACTCTCACACTCACACACACACAAACACACGCACTCACACACATGCACTGATAGACACACACACTCACACACACACACGAACACACACGCACATGCACTGTCACACACAAACACACGCACTCACACACACAGACACACACTCACACAAACACGCACACACGCACTCACACACACAGACACACACTCACACACACGCACACACACACACCCTTTGTAATTCAGGCTTCTGACCATCCCAAATTGTAATCGCTCCGTCCCTGGGCAACTATGCCTGAGCCGTAAACTCTGGGATCTGCTCCTTTAATCATTCTCTCTGCCTCTCTCAGAATTGTCTCTGTAGAAGTCTTCCTTTCTGAAGTTGAAGAGAACTACACTGACATTTCCTCTGTAATCCTCATCAATAAGACCAGCTCCAACGTCACCTCAATGCTTTGCTGCCAAACTAGATGTTGGAGCCACTCTGCCATAGAATCCAGGAGCAACAGCAATCTGTATATTAGCCTTCACAATAGCTTTATCCTGAGCAGGGATCACATCATCCTTGGCAGAGCTTTTGCGTATAATCTCACCTGTTGTACCCAGTAGCCCTCTTATGTGAGATGTTCTCGGGCTGCTCTCAAAAGGGGGGGGTTCCTGTGGTTTCAGCATTCCGATAGGGTGGTTTGACCAGAGGTGAGCTTTCAACCTCTCGGTTTAGTGAACAAACGGGTGGGCTCCGTCACTGAGACAGCAGCAATGAGAGTGTCTCGGAAAGCGTCTGAGAGGGTCTTGGAATCAGACGCTTGTGAGTTTGAGTCCCACTCCTCGGACCTACACAGACAATCCAGGCTGACTACTCTCAAAGCAGGCTTTGGCCCTACTGGAGATGCTGTCTCTCAGATAGGACTGTTAGAATCGCTACAGTGTGGGAGCAGGCCATTCAGCCCATCGAGTCCACACCAATGCTCCGAAGAGCATCCCATTCAGACCACCACTGCCCCACAACCCCACCTCTTCTATACCTATAACCCTGCATTTCCCATGACTAACTCACCTAAGCCTGCACATCCCTGAGCACTATGGGGAATTTAGCACGGCCAATCCACCCTGAGCTGCACATCTTTGGACTTTGGGAGGAAACCGGAGCACCCGGAGGAAACCCACGCAGACACGGGGAGAATGTGCAAACTCCACACAGACCCAGTCGCCTGAGGGTGGGATCGAACCCGGGTCCCTGGAGCTAACCACTGAGCCAGCGCGCCATCCACTGACCTTAGAACCCTGGACAGTCAACATGATGTAAGTGGCCCATTGGACTTCCCTCACAGGAGCAGGGACTGGTCCAATCTTTACGGAACCACCAATTTTTTACAGTGCCTAGTGCCAATCTCCTGTCTTCCCCCAAATCCCTACACAGCATTTCGATCCAAATAACCAACCAATATCTTCTTGAAGGCCAGACTGCTGTATTTCAATATGGTTACCATCACTCCCTATGCTAACCAAACACCGCACTATAGCTCCACGCCGAAGAGGAGTTGGATCACATGCACATTGTAAAGTCTGCTCCCATTCTGTAGGTGGTGTCAAACCCGCTGGGTTCTAACGCTTCCTGTTTCAATTGAATTTAACTTCCCTCGGTGACTGTAGTTGGATTTGAACTCGTGTCTCTTGGAGGTGGGGGTGGCTGAGGGGGGTTAGGCCGGTGACATAGCTGCGATGCCACTTGTCCAATCAGGGGAATGAGCCTACCTTTCACGCGGATGAATCTGACAGCTGACTTGGTGTTGTAGTTGAAATCGTAGACAGTGCACGTGTATTCCCCTTCATCCTCCTTTGTCACGGTGGGGAGGGTGTACAGGTTACTGAGATCCCCTCGTGTTAAATACCCCTCACCTTTGAGGGGCTTCCCCTGAAAATAAGATCCACAAGTTCATACAGCACTGAGAACCGCTTGTGTTAAATACCCCTTGTGAGTGGATTACTAAGACCACCTTGTGTTAAATACCCCCTGTGAGGGAGTTACTGAGAACCCCTCGTGTTAAATACCCCCTGTGAGAGTGTTACTGAGAACCCCTCGTATTAAATACCCCCTGTGAGGGGTGTTACTAAGATTCCCTCGTGTTAAATACCCCCTGTGAGGGTGTTACTGAGATCCTCTCGTGTTAAATACCCCCTGTGAGGGTGTTACTGAGATCCCCTCGTGTTAAATACCCCACGTGAGGGGCATTACTGAGATCCCCTCGTGTTAAATACCCCCTGTGAGGGTGTTACTGAGATCCCCTCATGTTAAATACCCCCTGTGAGGGGTGTTACTGAGATCCCCTCATATTAAATACCCCCTGTGAGGGTGTTACTGAGATCCTCTCGTGTTAAATACCCCCTGTGAGGGTGTTACTGAGATCCCCTCATGTTAAATACCCCTTGTGAGGGTGTTACTGAGATCCCCTGTGAGGGGGTTACTGAGATCCCCTCGTGTTAAATACCCCTTGTGAGGGGATTACTAAGATCACCTTGTGTTAAATACCCCCTGTGAGGGGGTTACTGAGAACCCCTCGTGTTAAATACCCCCTGTGAGGGGTGTTACTGAGATCCCCTCGTGTTAAATTCCCCTGTGAGGAGGTTACTGAGATCCCCTCATGTTAAATACCCCCTGTGAGGGTGTTACTGAGATCCCCTCGTGTTAAATACCCCACGTGAGGGGCATTACTGAGATCCCCTCGTGTTAAATACCCCCTGTGAGGGTGTTACTGAGATCCCCTCATGTTAAATACCCCCTGTGAGGGGTGTTACTGAGATCCCCTCATGTTAAATACCCCCTGTGAGGGTGTTACTGAGATCCTCTCGTGTTAAATACCCCCTGTGAGGGTGTTACTGAGATCCCCTCATGTTAAATACCCCTTGTGAGGGTGTTACTGAGATCCCCTGTGAGGGGGTTACTGAGATCCCCTCGTGTTAAATACCCCTTGTGAGGGGATTACTAAGATCACCTTGTGTTAAATACCCCCTGTGAGGGGGTTACTGAGAACCCCTCGTGTTAAATACCCCCTGTGAGAGTGTTACTGAGAACCCCTCGTGTTAAATACCCCCTGTGAGGGGTGTTACTAAGATTCCCTCGTGTTAAATACCCCCTGTGAGGGTGTTACTGAGATCCCCTCATGTTAAATACCCCCTGTGAGGGGTGTTACTGAGATCCCCTCATGTTAAATACCCCACGTGAGGGGCATTACTGAGATCCCCTCATGTTAAATACCCCTTGTGAGGGTGTTACTGAGATCCCTTGTGAGGGGGTTACTGAGATCCCCTCGTGTTAAATACCCCACGTGAGGGGCATTACTGAGAACCCCTCGTGTTAAATACCCCACGTGAGGGTGTTACTGAGATCCCCTTGTGTTAAATACCCCTTGTGAGGGTGTTACTGAGATCCCTTGTGAGGGGGTTACTGAGATCCCCTCGTGTTAAATACCCCACGTGAGGGGCATTACTGAGAACCCCTCGTGTTAAATACCCCACGTGAGGGTGTTACTGAGATCCCCTTGTGTTAAATACCCCCTGTGAGGGTGTTACTGAGATCATCTCGTGTTAAATACCCCCTGTGAGGGTGTTACTGAGATCCCCTCGTGTTAAATACCCCCTGTGAGGGTGTTACTGAGATCCCCTCATGTTAAATACCCCCTGTGAGGGTGTTACTGAGATCCCCTCGTGTTAAATACCCCCTGTGAGGGTGTTACTGAGATCCCCTGGTGTTAAATACCCCCTGTGAGGGTGTTACTGAGATCCCCTCGTGTTAAATACCCTGTGGCTGGGGTGTGGGGCGGTGTTAAGATAAAGTTTATCTAAACCGCCACAAGGACAGGGTGAGACTGGATTGAGATTAAAATCTCAGGGGGAGTACAGGATGAATGCATGTCCGTAAGCCTGAACCCCAACCTGAACTCTGAACCCTGACATCAACCCAGTCCCAGGCCCAACTCCAAAGCCCGTTCCAACCCAGACCGTCTGCCCCCCCCCCCCCCCCCAGCAGCTGGGTGAGTGAGTCTGTGGTTTCTGGTGTTTGGTAGGTTCAGGCCAGGGGGATGGGGAGAGTGCACGTGTGTGGCTGTATCCTCTACAGCAGAATTTCCACCAAACAGCAGATTTCCATCTGCCAGGAGAACAGTTAGCAACGCCGTGACCAATGGCAAGAACAGTTCGAACTCAGCCTCCCGCAGTACAGCAATCCTAGAATCCCTGCAGTGTGGAAACAGGCCATTTGGCCCAACAAATCCACACCAACTCTCTGAAGAGTAAGCCACCCAGACCCATTCCCCCGACCCTATATTTACCACTGACTAATGTATCTAACCTACACATCCCTGCACACGATGGGCAATTTAGCACGGCCAATCCACCCAAACCCACGCTTCTTTGGACTGTGGGACACGGGGGAGAATGCGCAAACTCCACACAGACAGTCGCCGGAGGCTGGAATCGAACCCGGGTCCCTGGCGCCGTGAGGCAGCAGTGCTGACCACTGTGCCACCGTGCCGCTCCAGGCAGCTTCACTGAGTTGGGTGATCAATGGAGGTTTGCCTGCGCCTCGTTCCAGACTCACGTCTTTCTCCCAGAGGTATTCTGCTGGTGAAGGGTTGGTGTCAGCCATGCAGTTCAGGGTGACGGTATCGCCCTCTCTGATCGTACCAGCGGGCGGCTCCACCTCAATCGTGACCGACTCCACTGGGTCTGTACGTGGGAAAAGGGAGGGAGAGACACAGAGAGAGAGAGAGAGAGAGAGAGATATGCTTATGGCTCAGGAGAAAGGAAGACCTGCATTTCTGTAGCGCCTTTCAGGACACCTTGAGTGCTTCACAGCCAATGGGCTTACGTTTAAAGAGCTGTCACTGCTGAAATGTACAGTCAATATGTGCACGAGCCCTGTGAGCATAGCCAGACAGCACAAACAGACAGACTAGGGCCATTCAGCCCCTCCAAACTGCTCCACCTTTTGATCGGGTCAGGGTTGGACTGGCAGTGACCTCAGCTCTGCAATTCCATTGACCTCCCAGCTTGTCTGCCTTGTCAACCAGGACAGCAGCCAACTCCATCTTAATTATAGAACCAGCCTCCGCTGCTCTCTCTGGAAGAGAATTCAACAGACGCAAAACCCTCAGAGAGAACACACATTTCCTCATCTCTGTCTTAAACGGGCGACCTCATTTCTTTTTCATCGGTGCCCCCTTATTCTCATTTCTCAAGCACCCTTTCGGCCCCACTTTGTCAAGCTGTTTCAGGAAGGTCACTTATTCTTGCACACACTAATGGAGACAGGCTCATCCCGCCTTACCTCTCTTTGCAAGGTAAACCCCCTCGTCCCCGAAATTAGTTGAGCGAACAATTCTCTAAATTGCTTTGTACGCAATTTATGTTCTTCCTTAAATAAAGGAACCAATACTGTGCACAGTACATCAGAGGTAGTCTCAGCAGGTCCTTGCACAATTATAGCAACACTTCCTTACCTTACCTTTCTGTTCCTCTTGCAATGAGGGTCAAGGCATCTCTTTCCTGAAAACACTCTTTCTACCTGCCAACCAACCTTTGGTGATCCATATACTAGATCACCCAGATCCCTCTGCACATTATTGAAATAATATGCGGCTTTACAAGTAGACAGGTTCACATTTTCCCACATGCGACTGCATCTGCCATATTTCTCCCACCTTCTTGAACCCATCTATATCCCTCTGTAGACCCTTTTGACACCTCACTGTCCTGCCTATCCACATCTCATCAGCTAATTTAGCATCCATACATCTACCACCTTTGTCAGATCGTTGATAAATTTTTCTGCTTGTGATTTCCAGTGAGAAATAGATTAGATTAGATTACTAACAGTGTGGAAACAGGCCCTTCAGCCCAACAAGTCCACACTGACCCGTTCCCCTACATTTACCCCTTCACCTAACACTACAGGCAAATTAGCATGGCCAATTATCCTAACCTGCACATTTTTGGACTGTGGGAGAAAACCAGAGCACCCAGAGGAAACCCACATAGACACAGGGAGAATGTGCAAACTCCACACAGACAGTCGCCTGAGGCGGGAATTGAACCCGGGTCTCTGGCGCTGTGAGCCACCGTGCCACCCACTTTTAGAGCACCTTTAGAAGAGACGAGAACAATAAGAGAATAGGTCGACTATATGTAAGTTTATAAACTCAGGAGGGGTAAAGATAAAGTGAATGGTAGGTCTCTTTTCCATCGGGTGGGGCATTTTAAGATCGGGGCATATTTTTAAGGTCAGAGGAGAAAGATTTAACGAAGACATGGGGGCAATTGTTTTACACAGAGAGTGGTTTGTGTGTGGAATGAACTTCCAAAGGAAGTGGTGAATGGGGGCTGAGTTACAACCTTTAAAAGACATTTGTAGAAAACCGTGATGAAAAATTATTTGCAGGGATGTGGGTCAGGAGCAAGCAGCTGGGACTAGTTTAATTTGGGATTATGGACTGATTGGACCGAAGGGTCTGCTTCCATGTCCTATGACTCCGTGACTAACTCTCCTGCTCCCTCTAGAAACTGTGGCCGTGGGATCTGGGTTTTAATGCCTCACCTGAAAAGTGGCCTGTCTAACAGTGCAGCACCCCCTGAGTACTGCAGCTGGAATACCAGCCTGGGGTTAGCTTTGAACCCAAGACTACCTGACTCATAAACCAATGGGGCTTGGGCTGCTAGAGATAAACCTTCCTCTGCCTGCTTCAGTTACAAAATGCTGTGGCAGTAACTTCAGAAATATTAGATTGTGAAGCAGTGAATCTATCCCAAGCTCGTGATGAGAGTTGGAAAATACTTCCCCCTTATCGACAAATCAGCGTTAAATCGAGAAAGTTGGATTGATGATCCCGGTGTTTGGAAGAGCGAGGCTCATTGACGAGATGTCATTAGCCAACGTCACATTTGGGGTTTAATAAATTGGGAATTATAAAAATGATGGGAGCGATGCACATAGAGTTACAGTGAACCTTCAACGCAGAAACAGTCCCACTTAATGCTTGAGTTCTCCATTTGAATTTATTCTCAACCCACTTTCGTGTAACCCTCTGGGAAGGGAGAAAAAAAAATCAGGGAAACTTGTAAATGTGACCCATACTGTTTGAACCACCTAGTGCACTTCAACATGGACCAATATATTACTATTTCCAAGTATTTTTTGATTTTTGTTTTAAATTGCCTTTTCCCTCTGGGTTGCCAGCACATTCTTTCAGACCTCGAAAATATTTACCAAAATTCTCCTGAGGTTTCCAATAGGAAACAAGTCCCTGCTTTTTGTCAGAAAGTACAGTAAGCGCTTCACACTCCCTCCAACCTAGAAAGATCAGAAATGGGTTTGTTCACCAGTCTAAAACAGTGATCATTGGACTGCCAAGTAAGACTCAGTGCTGAAGTAATGCAGCCTCCTGCCCACGACCTTTGCCTGATTTTTCGGCATCTCTCTAAATCAGCTCAAGAAGCTTTTTATTTTGAAGTGTTTGTACTTTCGACGGTGCATCGATCCATCTTAATCTATTTTGGCGATGCCAGCCTTCAGGCAAGGTCAGATTGCAGGCTTGCTATTGTAAGATGATGCAGCACCGCCATCAACTGGCTGGAAAGGAGAATGACAGAGGAGGGATTGCACGTGAATGAAAGAGATCACACAGGGCAGATATCCAACATGAGATCCAAACATTCTGATAAGCCCTGCAGTGCCTGTAAAGAGCACCCACATGCTTCTTCAACAGTTCCAAGGACTTTCAACCCCACCCCCCCACCCACCCCCCCGGCACTCAATCCAGCGCCCAGTTGGTGTGATCACTCTGTGAGATGAATATCTTTCCTTCTGGCCTGAAGACTTGAGGTTCTCAAACCCCAGGAACGATGAATAAGATTGTGAGGCCATCAATGAGTCTAGATTTCATTTTGCTAAATGCGCAGGGTGGAAGAGAGATCGTTCATGGCGAGGATCTGAGGAGTAAAGGGGAGTGTATCTGGTGGTGGTGGTGGGGGGGTGCATTGGGGGTAATGATGATAGAAATATTGAAAGTGAAGCTAGCTGTGAGACTGACTCCCAAAACATCACTCCCTCTACCGCCTCCCAATTTTTTTTGGGGGGGTATCATTTTTTGGATTTAATGTTCTGTGTTTGATATGTAATCAGTTAGAAAGAGACCTGTTATTTTTCCCTTCAAATTTTCTCACAGCCCCCAACACGTTTTAAAGAGACAGGCAACTTCCAATCCAACACAGGTATACATGGACCAATCAGGTTCAGAACTCAAAGTCCTGGAATTAATACAGAATCATAGAGATGTACAGTCTAACTCATCCAGAGCTGACCAGATATCCTGAATTAATCTAATCCCATTTGCCAGCATTTAGCCCATATCTCTCTCAGCACTTCCAGATTCATATACCCATCCAGATGCCTTTTAAGTGCTGTAATTGTATCAACCTCCACCCCTTCCTCTGGCAGCTTGTTCCATACCTGCACCTCTGTGTGAAAAAGTCGCCCTTTACGTCCCTTTAACATTTTTCCCCTCTCACCTTAAACCTATGCCCTCAAGTTCTAGACTCCCCCACTCTGGAGACAAGGCCTCTGTCTATTTACCCTATCCGTGCCCCTCATGATTTTATAAACGTCTATAAGGTCACCCCTCAGCCTCCAAATCTCCAGGGAAAACAGTCCCAGCCTGTTCAGCCTCTCCCTATAGATCAAACTCTCCAACCCTGGCAACATCCTTGTAAATCTTTTCTGAACTCTGAGTTTCACAACATCCTCACCACTGCAGGGAGACTAATACTAAATTGGATGCAGTCTTCTGAAATGTCCTGGACAGCTGCAACATGACCTCCCGACTCCTATACTCAATGCTCTGACCAATAATGGAAAGCACAACATACTTTTTCTTCACTATCCTATCTACCTGCGACTCCACTTTCAAGGAGCTATGAACCTGCACTCCAAGGTCTTTTTCTTCAGCAACACTCCTCAGGACCTTATCATTAAGTGTATAAGTCCTGCTAAGATTTGGTTTCCCAAAATGCAGCACCTCACATTTACCTCAATTAAACTCCTCGGCCCATTGGCCCATCTGATCAAGATCTGTTATGCTAGTTTCATCTCCACGTGGTGCATCCCTGTCTATCTTTTGTTACAGGCAATTTAAAAAATTTCGAGATATACAAGATATTCAAGAAACTTCAAGGGCGGACAGTGTGAGCTCTTTTCCTCAGATGGCAATGGCTAGCACAAAGGGACATAGCTTTATATTATGGGGTGATAGATATAGGACAGATATCAGGGGTAGTTTCTTTACTCAGAGAGTAGTAGGGGCGTGGAATGCACCTCCTGCAACAGGAATAGACTCACCAACTTTAAGGGCATTTAAATGGTCATTGGATAGGCATATGGACGAGAATGGAATAATGTAGGTTAGATGGGCTTCAGATTGGTCCCACAGGTCGGCACAACATTGAGGGCCGAAGGGCCTCTATTACACTGTAATGTTCTATATTCTTTATACTTTATTCGTTAAAAAAATCATAAAAATATATGCACAGTCATAAACATATTTGGTTCTGTGCAGCATTACACATCACCAGTGGGGGAATGGGAGTACACAGGAGTGAAGGAAGGAAGAGAGGGGTGTATGGGGGAGAACAGGTCATTGGTCAGACAATGTTGTTGAATAACAGGTAGTGGGGGAGTTGTTGGTTGCTGTGTAAATAACAAATGGAAACAGTATTCATATCTGCACAAGGGCTATTGCTGAGGAAAGGAGGTGATCTAGCAAAGCTTGTCATCTTGCACGCATCAGGACAGACACAAGAATGCCAAATTTCAAAAATGGAACAACAACTCAGCAATGCTGAGTTACATGCACTCAGATTCAGATTGATCGGGGTGTTGCAATGGAGAGTGAACCGTGTAAGAATTTTTGAACTTCAAGAAAGCCGTGCCCTGGATTTTCAGCCTGCATACAATCTTGTTCCCTTCAAAATGTGGTATTCTTGCATGGACCCTGATGAGTGCAAGGTGAAAAACGCTGACAGCGTGTCTCCTTTTACAGCAATACTCAAGTTCGACCAAGCAAACATCGTCACAAAGAGTTCAGAAGTTCAGAGTCGATACTTACAATGCACGTCTATGGTGACGGGTTCAGATCTCTGTGTGGCATTTCCTCCTTTGAAAGGATAAACCACTTCACAGAAGAATTTAGCTTTCATATCAGCCTTGATCACTGTATGATACAGTGTCGACTCGATTGTGTAAAGTCCAGTGTTCTGATTCTTCAGGATGTGAAGTTTGTTCTGGGTCTCTGGAAATACCGAAGTGCAATTTTTAAATAAAATCAGGAAAGCACGAAGAAAATACCAATAAAAAGCAGATAGAACTGCACTACGTTTGCATCATGGAAGGTGCAGTTAATTCTCAAATGTAACTTTAATCATGATTTGGAAGAGGAAGCCCTCAATCGATCCGAATCTGATCCCATAGAGGATTAGGTCACTTCTCAACGTTGTACGGTATGAATTCAGTATAAGAAATGGGAGCAGGAGCAGTCTATTCGGCCCATCACGTACATTCTACCATTCAGTACGATCATGGGTGATCTTCTGCTCAGCTCCACTTGGTTCCTTAAAAATCTGACTTGACCTTAAATGTATTCAACGATGCGTAATCCACAACCCTCCGGGGGAGATAACTACAAAAACTCAGAACCACCGGAGCAAAGAGTTTTCTCAGCCCTGAGCGCTCGAGCCTTTACCCAGCAGCTGCCCTCCCCCCAAAACTACCCAGCTTCTAAATTCTCCAGCCTGCAGTGACCCTTCTCAGTGTTTACTTTGTGAAGCCCCTTCAGAATCTCGATGCCTCTCATTGGGAATCACCTCTTCCAGAGGATATGGGCCCAATTCACTCAGCCTTTTAAACAGCTCTCTCACCCCAGAGACCTCTGCGCTCCTGCTTCCTGTGCATATCTTTCCTTTAACACAGAAACCAAATAACATTTGAAACGCACTACGGAATGCAGAGACGCGCTTTGCCTGTCACACACATCTCCAGATGCATAATCCGCTCCAACGTTAATGACCCAATTCCTTGCTTGAGAGCCCGTGCCTCCACCACCATGACAGTCAGTCAACGCTGGGAGGTGGGAGCCGGTGGGTCTGTCCACTCCGTGTGGGAACAGCTCCCCCAGTTTCCGAAGCCGATGTCGCGGGGAGGACTTTGACTAGGCTAGATCTGCCATCAGCGTGTCTAAAGGTGGAGGTGCCGGTGTGTCGGACTGGGGTGGACAGCATTAAAAATCACACAACGCCAGGTTATAGTCCAACGGGTTGATCTGGAATCACTAGCTTTCGAAGCGCTGCTCCTTCGTCAGGTAGTGTGCGTAAGGCCAGAGAAGCTGGAGATGGGTCCATCTGCCTGCTTTTATTCAGCAGACTGAGTTGGCCCATCTCAGTGGTTAAGAACCAACCACTTTGACAAGAGCCGAGTCCAGGTAAGGACAACAGGTTTCAACTCCTGAAGAATACAAGTGAATCCTGCTGGATCTCCTTTTAAAGAATGAGAATCTGACAGATTTGCCTTCTCCGTTACTGCAGGAGCTATGTTTTCACAGTTACGATCAGATCCCAATCCTCCAGCTGCCAGGATGCTTTTTTGAATGGCCATTCCTTGGATTATTAATCCAAACGGTCAGGCAGCATCCGAGGAGCTGGAGAGTTGAAGGTTCGAGCGTAAGTTCTTCATCAGGCCCAAGACTCGCATGGCCTCCTTCACTGACAAATTCTAGGCACCCGACGCCTGGAGGAAGAACGCCTTGGGATCAATGTGGATTTCACCAGTTTACTCATCTCCCGCCCCCACCTTATTCCAGATCCAGCCCTCCAACTCAGCACCGCCCCCTTGAACTATCCTACCTGTCCATCTTCCTTTCCGCCTGTCCGTTCTACCCTCCACTCTGACCTACCACCATCACCGCTCAACTTCATCTACCTATCGCATTTCCAGCTACCCTTCCTCCAGCCCCCACCCCCTCCTATTTCTCTCTCAGCTCCCTTGGGCCACCACTCCATTCCTGATGAAGGGCTGATGCTCAAAACGTTGACTCTCCTGCTCCTCGGATGCTGCCTGACCGGCTGTGCTTTTCCAGCACCACACCTTTTGACTCTGATCTCCAGCATCTGCATTCCCCGCTATCTCCTTATTAATCCAGACATCAGTTCATGGATCAGTCCGTAATGCAGAGTGACAGCAACAATTTAATTAATGTACCAGTTGAGGTCATCATAAGGCTCATGTCATCTCGCCCAGGACATGGTCACCCTCAGGTTAAACCACCAGCAATCAACTGTCTCTCAAAGAATCCCTACAGTGGGGAAACAGGCATTCGGCCCATCAAGTTCACACTGACCCTCTGAAGAGCATCCCGCCCAGACCCACCTTGTCCCTGTAACCCTGCATTTTCCAGGGCTAACGCACTGAGCCTGCACACCCCCTGCACACTACGGACAATCCACCCAACCTTGAGCTGAGGAAAAAAACCAGAGGAAACCTACGCAAACAGAGGGAGAACACGCAAACTCAACCCAGACAGCTGCCCAAGGCTGGAATCGAACCCAGGTCCCCAGCACTGAGACATAGCAGAGCTAACCACTAAGTCAGTGTGCTGCCCACTATTCTCAGTAATGAGAGAACATCCCTATGGTCTTCTGGGACTACAATGACTTTACCTGTAACTGTTAAATTATACAACCTCCACCAGGGTTTACCCAGTTGAACTAAAGGGTTAACTCGCTACCTTAGGTTGGTGCACAGTGGTAGTCACATTAATCACAAACATTTTGGAATTTGTTGTCTGTCTTATCCAGATGAGTTACCTGATACTGCAATCCCTGAAGTACATTTTAATTTGCATTCCCCGCATAGTTCAGGGAAGGAGCGGCCTGCCCTTGGAAACATAATACACAAAGTTTGGACAAACTACAGTGTTTGCATTTCATCCAAGGCTCCCTCTGTTGGCTTGCCTAGCCTGCTGGAAAGTAGTGCTTACGTTTCTAGCCACCCAGGAGTAGGATCGAGTCCTACAGCAGGGACAGGAGCTCAGCTTTGAGAGTTTTAATCTGGACCCAGAGTTCTGAGGTGGGGGGTAATGGGGTGCATACCTGTGACCAGCATGCTGTCAGATTCTCGTTTCCACTGGTTCATCCATGCCCTGTAGTCAGGATGTGGCACCCATTGAATGGCTCTTCCAGCAAGCTGGTGGGCTGAATGGCCTCCTTCTGTAAGCATGTACCAACCATACAACTCCACTGCTACCCCGATCTAGTTGATTCTTAAATAGATGCCGAAATGGCTTTTATGGTCAATATTCTCTCTAATTTCTATACAATACAATATAGTACAGCACAGGAACAGGCCCTTCGGCCCACTCAACCTGCGCCGATTTCTAACCCTTGTTTTAGACCTGCTACTTAATGCCCGTGTGCAGTTTCTAAGCCTCTGTTCGCTCATGGTAAACGCCACAATGTTGCTAACATTAGTGCTTCCACCATCTCCACTGCCAGTGCATTCCAGGCACTCAGCACCCTCTGCGCGAAAAAAGGTTTCCCCGCACTTCACCCCTCAACGTTCCCGCCTTCACCTTGACCCTGTGCCCTCTTGTAGTTGACCTTTCCGTCCTGGGGAGAAAGCCTCTGACTATCCACCCTATCTAAGCCTCTCATGGTTTTGTAGACCTCTATCAGATCACCCCCTCAGCATCTGTCTTTCCAGTGAAAACAATCTGAGTTTATCAACCTCTCCACATAACTAAAACTCTCCAAACCAGGCAACGTCTTGGCAAACCTTCTCTGCACCCTCTCCAAAGCATCCAGGTCCTTCTGGTAGTGTGGCGACCGGAACTGCATGCAATATTCCAAATGAGGCTTAACTAAACTTTGGTACAGCTGTAACACAACTGGCCAACTTTTATATTCAATACCCCAGCCAAAGAGGGCAAGCTGTATGCCTTCCTGAACACCTTATCCACCTGTGTCACCACTTTCAGGGATCCATGGACCTGTACACCCAGAGCCCTCTGTGTGTCAATGCTGCCATTTTTTGTTCCATTCTCAACTGAATTTGATCTTCCAAAATACATCACTTCACATCTGTCCAGATTAAACTCTATCTGCCATTTCTCTGGCCAAATCCACCTGGATCAACCACATCTCAATTAGTCTGGAGTCACATGTAGTCCAGACGGGGTAAGGATGGCAGATTCCCTTCCCTGAAGGAGATTAATGAACCAGATAGGTTTTTACAACAATTGACAGTCTTTCCACGTTAGCCATGGGGCCTTACCTTATAACTGAATCCGAATTTCACCATCTGCTATGGTGCGATTCACCCCATAGACCCCAGAACATGCCCAGGGATTCTAGTTTACGAGCGCCTGTTAACTCCTTCCCAAAGATGCTGCCTGACCTGCCAAGCTTTTCCAGAATCCTTAGTTTATTTGAACATTTATCAGACATTCCTTGATTACAACCTCATGTCCAAAAATTAAAAGTCACACAACATGAGGTTATAGCCCAACAGGTTTGTTTGGAAGCACTATAAACAATAGCCTGGCGCTGTTTGACTTTTAACTTTGTCCATCCCAGTCCAACACTGGCACTTCCACATCACGAATCTCATCCAATGCAGACCATCTCGATATTGCTGTGTGTGGGAGCTTGCTGTGCACAATTCAGCTGTTCCACAATACGGCAACCCTTCAATCAGTACTCACTTGGCGGGAGAGTGCTTTGGGAGTAGGCCGTGTGTTCACGAAAGGTGCTATATAAATTTCTACCCTTGGAGCATTTTAACACATACAAGTGTGAGCTTGTTGTTGTTCCAGCCTAGTGCTCACAACATCGAAGTGTTCAAAGTGCATTTCTTAAGCCCAGTCGAGCAGAATGTGACATTCCCCTGTTAGTCAAATATTATCGGTAAACATTTAGGAAGCCGGGGCAAAACCTGTGTTGTTGCGGAACACTCCCGCAGTGAGTCACCGCAGGATTCCTCTTTCACGGGCATGAAGGAGATACGACACAGCATGCTCCTCAGGTAACAGGCCCGCTCCTGTGCTGCAACTGGAGAAAGTTACCGAGGGAACTTAAACCCATTTCGCCATCGCCGCGGCAACCGGAGCCTCCTCGGCCCTTCCTCCATTACACTGTCACAGCTCTGTCTGGAATGTACCAGAGAATGTACAATGGAAATGCGAGCAGGTTCAGGGCCGTTCCCTGTTCGCTTACTTTAGGGGCTGCTTCCTAAATGCTCTTGGACTCCAGCTAAGGTTGTTATCCCAAGCTTGTGATGCCTGACATGGCAAGGCAACATAGGATGTGAGCCCACTGACCAGACCAACTTCTATTGCCCATTTCTAATGAAATTGGGTATGCTAAAGAGGCCCGATCTGTAGGAGGTTTGGTGGGTTGGGAGGAGACAATGGAGGGACAAAGATTAGATTACCTACAGAATGGACACAGGGCCCAAAGTGCCAATAAGTCCACACTGACCCTCCTAAGGATAATGCAGCCAGACCCATTCCCCTAACCTATATTTACCCCTGACTAATGCACCTAACACTGTGGGACAATTTAGCATGGCCAATTCACTTGGCCTGCACATCCTTTGGAGTGTGGGAGGAAACCGGAGCACCCGGAGGAAACCCACGCAGACACGGGGAGAATGTGCAGACTCCACACAGACAGTCACCCAAGGTGGGAATCGAACCCGGGTCCCTGGCACTATGAGGCAGCAGTGCTAACCACTGAGCCACCGTGTAGCCCCAAAGGGATGAGCCCTAAGGAGGGACTGAAAAGGAAAGGCAGCGTTGGATCCACAGGTATCTCACCGTTTCCGTTGGCAAACATCACTTTGCCATTTTTATACCAGGTAATGTTACCGACAGGATAGCCATCCTTTGCGACACACTTCCCAATCTGTGGAAAAAGAGACATAAAGTTGAAGGCAGGCGGTGGAAAAATGTATTATTCAGCGTCAGATTGGGCTGATCAAGGTGAGAAAGGTCAGCCAAGGGGAATGGGGAGCTTTTATTCAACTTGCTAAGGAGGCAACCTCCGTTAGATCCATTTGTCTGATCAATCAGCATTTATGGCCCATCCCAGGTTCCCTTACGAAGGTGGTGATGAGCTTCTTGCGTCCTTGCAGTCTGTGTCTTTATTATTTTAAAAATATACTTCACCCATAAAAAAAACTCTTTGTATTTGTCACAAGTGCAGTTTGATTCTGGACAGTTGCATATCAAGTAAACAAACAAACATTGGAGTTTGACTCTACTCCAACAAACCAATGACCTCTCTTACACATACAAGAGTATATTTACATGCATTGAGGCCCTAGGAGAGTCCGCTAACTGAATTGACCCCCATTTACCTTCAGCAGGAAGCCATCAGACAGTGGTCTTTCCCCACTGCCCCTTGGCAGCAGCTGCTCCAAGCTTTAGTGCCTCCCTCAGCACGTAGTCCTGAACCGTGGGGTGTGCCAGTCTGCAACATCCGGTCTGGGTCAACTCCTTGTTCTGGAAGACCGACAGGTTTTGGGCATCTTTCACCGAGTTAATGGTGCGGTTTCTGTGCGGCAGGTAGACTCACAATATGATTAGGGAGGGAGTCCCAGGATTTGGACCCAACGACAATGAAGGAACGGCAGAATATTTCCAAGTCAGGTTGATGAGTGGTTGGGAGGGGAACTTGCTTGTGTTGGTGTTCCCATGCATCTGCCGCCCTTGTCCTTCTCGACGGAAGTGGGTTTAGGAGGTGCTGTCTAAGGAGGCTTGGAGAATTTCTGCAGTGCATCCTATAGATGGTATTCACTGCTGTTGCATGTCATTGGTGGAGGGAGTGAATATTTGTGGATGTGGTGCCAATCAAGTGGGCTGCTTTGTCTTGGATGTTGTTGAGCTTCTTGAGTGTTGTTGGAACTGCGCTTACCCAGGCAAGTAGGGTGTATTCCAATACACTCTTGACTTGCGCCTTTTTGATAGATGGTGGACAAACTCTGGGGAGTCAGGAAATGAGAGACTTCCTGTTGGATTCCTAGCTTCTGACCTGCTCTTTCAGCTTTGATTGCGGGTCTGGCTCAGTTTCTGGTCAATGGTAACCCCCAGGATGCACTGCTCTTGCATCCTTCATAATTGATTCCAATATTTTTCCAACAAAAGGTGTTGGCTAATCGGTCGAGAGTTAACCACTTTTTGCCTCCCTCCCTTTTTGTCATACTCTCAGCTTTCCAATCCTTGGGTACTTTTCCAGAATCCACCTTTCTGCCTTTAACTCCAATAGATTGCCTAACTTTGCTCCTTTAGCATGTGCTTTACTTGCCATATGTTAGCTCAAACCTAGATGTTGTCCAAGTATTCCTGTTTTTAGACAGGGACTGCTTCAGTATCTGAGGAGTTGCGAATGGTAACTGAACATTGTGCAATCATCGATGAACATCCCCACCTCTGACCTTATGGTGGAGGGAAAGTCATCGATGAAACAACTGAAGATGGTTGGGCCGAGGATTCTACACTGAGGAACTCTTGCAGAGACGAGATGGCTGATCTCCAGCAATAAAAACCACCTTCCTTTGTGCCAGGATTGACACTTCAGCTTCAGGTATGCCTGCTGCACTCTCCGTTGAACTAGAGTTGAGGAAAATTGTTTCAGTGGGTGATACGCTGGACCATAAAGACAGAGATTGTGCTGGATTACAGTTCTGCTGCTGTTGATGTCAATTACCACATCGCTGTCTGGTGGCTCAGTCTTGAGTTGCTAGATCTATTCGATTTCCATCTTATTTATCATGGTGAATGGCTGAAGAACATAATGGAGGGTATCCTCAATGTGAAGAAGGGTATGTAACAATCTGCAGAATGTTACCTTACTCATTTGGCTCTGTGACATCATGAGGTCCAGCGTCAATATTGAGGACCCGCTCCTGACTGTATACCTTTTTTGCTCACTTGGTTGATGCCAACAATCCATGCAGTTTAATTCCTTTGAGATAGCAGTTTGACATAACATTCATGGTTTGCTCAGTTAAGCATATTGCTATGGGTCTGGAGTCATGTGCAGGCCAGATCTGGTAAAGACATAAGCTTGCTGCTCTGAAGGAATCAGATGGGTTTGTTTCAACAATCAACAAAGGTCTCAAGGTTATCATTAAACTCTTAATTCCAGATTTCTATTGAATTCAAATATTGTGGTCTGCCATGGTAGGATTAATTATTGCATTAATTAATAAATCATTATTACCTCGGAATGTCTTCCTACAGTAGAAGTCAAGTAGCTTTTTGTCAGCTGAGGCTTGATAGGCGATTCTGCAAATTAACATAGTTCTGTTAACCTTTGTCAGAAGGAAGTCTGTCACAGTTACTCACCACACTTCCACAACTCACAAATATCTTATGGTTAATAGAAAAATGACTGCAGATGTTTTTCCTGTCTCTATATCCATTGATCTATATAACATTCTACATCTGTCTATCCACAGTCGATTAGATGCTCCCTTCCTGGACTCCACCTCCTCAATCTGTTTGTACTTCAATCAATCAATCTATCCACCAATTTATTAATTATTGATCAATCCTTCCATCTAATACTCCGTGTCCCTCCATCCTTTTGCCCTTCTGTCTCCCTATCATCCATCAATTTATTTACAGATTAATCACTTTGACTAAGGGTTTGTGTCTGTCCGATGGTCCATACGTCTATTGCTCAATGTATCCATCGTAGAAACTACCTCTGAGGACCAAAGGAACTCACAAAGAGTTTGAAGTAACGGTCAAATATGTTGCAGAAGGAACTGACTGTGGGGAGTGTTGAGCTGGGATTTCATTGTCCAAAGTCAGATTGGTGGATGAAGTTTTTGCTAAGATGCTTTCTGTTTAATATTTTTTGGAAGACTTACGTTTTGGGGGATTTTGAAAACAAGAAGTTGATTTCAGGTTTTGTTGATCTACCTGGTGTGGTTTCCACCTGAATGTTCACTGTGTATATTAGAGATTCATTTCCTGCCTGGAAGTCACATGACTGGTGACTGGTGATACCTATTTACTTTACCATAGACACTTCCTGGTTTGGAAGAGATTGGCTTTAAGGAGCAAGAGGCTTGGAAGAATGCTTGCTTTTCCTTTTGGTTCAGTTGATGCGAAATTTGCTAAGATTTGACTGAGGCAGAGGGAAGCCTTCTACAAACATGATATCCGATGGATCATCCTCATTTCTAAAAAGAATCCCCTCTCAGTTCAAGAAAGTCTATTGGAAAGAGCGATTGAAAGACTGTCTCAAGATTGCAACTTCTGAGCAATTGTGTCTGCTAAGACTTCGGGCCTAACCATGAATTAGAGCAACATATTATGGAATATACTACTGTTCCGTCCTTTTATCTTCCAGAGGGACTCACTATTCAAATAGCGTGCAGCTATTTCTACACCTACTTTAACGTCCAAATTCCCAAATGATAATACCATATTATACAGTGTTATCACAATGGCAATACAAGGAAGCAAAGCCAAACTGTGCCAACCTGCCTTTGTGAAACCTTCGCTCACTCGATTAGATCATAAATGATCCACAATACCATCCATAATGTTTTGTAATAATTTGATGTTTCCAATTGTTTGGCTCAACAAAAAAAATCGGTCACAGCTATAGCGTTTTCAACGGATCCCTCAGCCTTTGGAGATCTGAAAATAAATTGAAGGAGCTCCTTGTGTATGGGAAAAGGACTTAAAGATTGGCAGAGATGTATGAAGCTATTAAAGGGTTTTCAATTAATCAGCGTCATAGTCAAGGAGTCATACAACACAGAAATAGACCCTTCAATCCAACTCCGTCCATGTCGATCAGATATCCTAAATCAATCTATTCCCATTTGCCAGCACTTGGCCCATATCCCTCTAAATCCTACTCATATACCCTCCAGATGCCTTTGACATGCTGTAATTGTACCAGCCTCCACCACTTCCTCTGGCAGCTCATTCCATACACGCACCACCGTCTGAGTTCAAACGTTGTCCTTTTGGTCCCTTTTAAATCTTTCCCTTTTCACCCTAAAACTATGCCCTCTCGTTTTGGACTTCTCCACCCTAGGAAAAAGATTTTGGCTATTCACCCTATCCATGCCCCTCAGAATTTTACAAACCTCTTTAAGGTCACCCCTCGGACCTTGGTGCTCCATGGAAAATAGCCCCAGCCTGTTCAGCCTCTCGCTGTAACTCAAGCCCTCCAACCTTGGCAAGATCCTTGTAAATCTTTTCTGCAATCTTTAAAATTTTTCAACATCCTTCCCATAGCAAGGCAGCCAGAATTGTCGGCAGTGTTCCAAAAGTGGCCTCACCAACCATCATATGAAGTCCCAACTCATACACTCAGTGTACTGACCAGTGAAGGTAGGTGTACTAATTGACTTCCTTACCACTATCTACATGTGACGCAACTTTTAAAGAATTGTGCACCTCTCGGGTCTTTTTATTCAACCTCACTCCCCAGTGCCCTACCAATAACTGTCCACGTCCTGCCCTGGTTTGCCTGATCAGATCGCAACACGCTATCCCTCATAACAAGCAGGCGCTGTACTCACTGAAGACCGAGACATTGGTCACCGAGAAGGTCTCCAATCCTTCCTCCACCACTCCGCATTTGAACAGTCCTTGATCCTCAATGCCCACCGATCGGATCAGCAGGGTCCCACCGCCCAGCATCTGAAAGTGACTCTCATTGCTCTGCACCTCATCTCCCTTTATCCTGGCAATCTCCTTCCATGGCTTCATGGAGCAAGTTTTCTGGGGGAATAGAAGCACGCAACGAGAGGTCAAGGTTGCCCGCTAGAAATCCGACCATCGAAATAGCAGCTCGAAGGATCACAACAACAACAACTTGCATTGATATATCACCCTTAGCATAGCAAGGTCTTCTACAGGCCCTTAACACAGGAGCGGCCATCGCCAAATCTTGACACGGAGCCACATTAGGAGATATTAGAGTAAAAGAGGTAAGTTTTATATTATTTTTAATTTACCCTTTTGGACAGTTCTGGTAGACCACGTGGCCCAGAGGTAGGGACATTACCACTGCATCTCAAGTGCCTACTCTCTAAAGGAGAAGAGGTCCATGGGTGCCAAATGCATAGGCAGCAACCCAGCTGCATGAACGGATCTCTGAAACAAGGATGGGGCAGCCAAGTATAATGTCCCCAGGAGTTCTTCTGATTTCACGGTCAGTATTTGCAACCAGACCCTCTGTGAAACAGAGAGAGCGCCTTTTACAAATCTGGGACTTCCCAAAGCCTCGTGTCGAGACTTTGTAGTGATTGATACAACTGAGTGGCTTGGCAGGCCATATCAGAGGGCAGAGTCAAACACATTGCTGTAGGTCTGGAGTCACGTGTAGGCCAGACCAGATGAGGGTGCCAGATCTCTTTCCCTAAAGGACACCAGACAGGCTTTTCCATCAATTGACAATAGTTTCATGACCATCATTAGACTCTTAATTCCAGGTATTTTTAATTGAATTCTAGTTCCACCATCTGATATGGTGGGATTCAAGCCCAGCTCTCCAGAACATTAGCTAAGTTTCTGGGTTAATAGTCCAGTGACAATACCATTAGGTTATTGCCTAACCTTACAGCCAAATCAGTACTTCTAAAAATGTTTTTAAAACGTCATTCATGGGATGTAGGCATTGCTGGCTGGGTCAGCATTTATTGGCCTTCCCAGGGTGAGCATGAACTACCTTCTTCAACCACTGCTGTCCATGTGCTGTGGAGACACTCAGGAAGGAAGTACCAAGATTTTGGTCCATTGAAAGTGAAGGGACATGAGGATGGTGAGAGTCTTCAGGGCTGCTTGCAGGCAGTAGTGTTCCCACATACCTGCTGCCATTGTCCTTCTCGATGGAAGAGGGCGTAGAACTGGAAGTTTCTGTCGAAATAGTGGATTTCTGCAGGGCATCTTGTCAATGGTACACACTACTGCTACTGAGTGTTGGCGGTGGAGGGAGTGGATGTTTGTGGATGTGATGCCAATCAAGCTTTCTCCTGAATGGTGTCAAACTTCTTGAGTCTTGTTGGAGCTGCACCCATCCAGGCAAGTGGGAAGTATTCCATCACACCCCTTGACTTGTGCCTTGTAGATGGTGGACAGGCTTTGGGGAGTCAGGGGGTGAGTTACTCACTGCAGTATTCCTATTCTGACCTACTCTTGTAGCCATAGTATTTGTATAGCTAGTCCATTTGAGTTTCTTGTCAATGGCAACACCAAACTATTAGTCATAAAGGCTTCATTGGTGGCAATGCCATTGAATGTCAAGGTTAGATTCTCTCTGTTTGGACATGGTCACTGTTGTGTGAATGCTCCGTGACACTTGTAAACCGAAACTTGGATATTATCTGTGTCTTGCTGCATATGGACATGAGCTGATTCAGCGCCTGAGGAGTCGCGGATGGTGCTGAACACTGTGCAATAATCAGCAAACATCCCCACATCTGATCTTCTGATGGAGGGAAGGCCATTGACGAAGCAGCTGAAGATGGCTGGGCCTAGGACACTACCCTGAGTAACTCCTGCAGAGCGATAGTCAATGTGTACAATGTGGAATAATTTTTTGACACCACGAGATCCCACATGCTCTGGTTATGATGTCCCAGCGGTCACAGTTTAAAGGACAAACATTAGCCGGCATAAGGAGGAAAATCCCCCAGTCACTTTTGAAATAATTGCCATGTAGTCTTCCAAATTCCCTTATGAAGGTGGAGAGAGTTTAATATCTCATCCGAAAGCTCTTTGGACACTGCAGCACTCCCACAGCACGGCACAGGAAGTGAGAGCTTTGATTTTGGGCTCAAGTCCTGGGAGTGGGGCTGAAACCTTCTGATTCAGGAATGAGGATGCATTATTACTGAGTGTAAGCTTAAAGTAAGCAAGTACAGCAAAGTGTTTACCTCCAAACACTGCCCTTGAGCAATACCTAGCACCAAGAACCACCCAGAAAGACACTTACCAGAAGCCATCGACTTATTGCTTTATTCTTTCCATGAGGTACAGAACAGGGCAGCTGGAGTTTCTCCCCATATACAGCAAAAATGGTTCGATTTACAAACGCATGGTTTCCTGTTTAATAACAACATCACGGCAAGAGAATTTGAGTTTTAATTCCTTGGACCTATCTAGTTTAAAAAAAAAATATTTTGAAAGCATGTATGGTTTAATGTCAACTCTTATAGATTTGAAAGCAAAAAGGAACAGTTAATTGGGACTGGATGAGTCTCAGTGCCAGCCTCTGTTCCTGTACAGGATACCTGTTTGATCTCAGCTGGAGTATTGCATCCAGCTTGAAGGAAAGGTGTGAATGCATTGGGGACATTGCAGAAGTGACAGTGACAATAATGGTAACAGGAGAAAGTGAGGACTGCAGATGCTGGAGATCAGAGCTGAAAATGTGTTGCTGGAAAAGCGCAGCAGGTCAGGCAGCATCCAAGGAGCAGGAGAATCGACGTTTCGGGCATGAGCTCCTGAAGAAGGGCTCATGCCCGAAACGCCGATTCTCCTGCTCCTTGGATGCTGCCTGACCTGCTGCGCTTTTCCGTCAATAATGGTAACAGGAAAGAGAAAATTCAGTGATGAGAATAGATTAAAGACATTGGGACTGTTTTCATTAGAGGAAGTTTGTGAGGAGATATATTTAGAGATTTACAAAATTATGAGTGGGCTAGATAGAGAAGATAGGGAGAAGCTGTTCCCATTTGTAAAAAGAAAGAGAATGAGAGGGCATTGAGTTAAAGTGATGCGCAAATGAGGCGAGGGTAATGTAAGAAAAAATTATTTCACGCAGTGAGTGGTAAGGGTATGGAATCTACTAGGCAAAAGTGAGGACTGCAGATGCTGGAAACCAGAGTTTTGATTAGAGTGGTGCTGGGAAAGCACAGCAGGTCAGGCAGCATCCGAGGAGCAGGAAAATCGACGTTTTGGGCAAAAGCCCTTCATCAGGAATGGAGGCCAGGACCCTTCAGGGTGGAGAGATAAGTGGGAGGAGGGTGGGGCTGGGGAGAAGGTAGCAAAGAGTACAATAGGTGAATGGGGGTGGGGATGGAGGTGATAGGTCAGGGAGGAGGGTGGAGTGGATGGGTGGGAAGGGAGATTGGCAGGTAGGACAGGTCATGAGGATGGTGCTGAGCTGGAAGGTTGGAACTGGGGTAAGGTGGGCGGGGAGGAGGGGAAATGAGGAAACTGGTGAAGTCCACATTGATGCCCTTTTCCAGCAACACTCTAATCCAGACTATGGAATCTACTGCCTGAAAATGTGGTGAAGACAGGTTCAATTGAAGCATTCGACAGGGTAATGGATAGAAGTGGTGTGCAGGGATATGGAGAAATGGTAGGATTGGCACGAGGGAACAGAACCATCAGGCACAATGGACCAAATGGCCTCTTTCTGTGCCGTAACGATTCCATGTTGCCCCATAAAGGAGCATGAGTGAAAAGGAAAGCAAGTGAAAAGGAACACATTACTGCTGGCTGGCAGCCAACAGTACACATCACTTCCTGAACATGTGCAGCACACACTTGTAATGGGGAATAACCAATAACATATGGTGGCATGTCCAGAACTAAACTGTGGAAGCATGGTGTAGAGATAGAATGAAGAGATAAAGTACAGGTGGCACAGGGTACGGATACAGTGTAATGGCACAGTGCAGTTCCAGTGCTAATTTTAGGGTAAAGAGGCACAGTGTAATGATACAGTGCAAAGGCACAATACAATTACAGCGGCAATGTTAGGGTGCAGAAGTACAGTGTAATGATACAGTGCAAAGGCACAATACAATTACAGCGGCAATGTTAGGGTGCAGAAGTAAAGTGTAATGATACAGTGCAGAGGCACAGTGCTGATACAATGTTAATGATATGGTGCAGAGATACAATATAATGATACAATACAGTTCCAGTTTTAATGATATGGTGCAGGAGCACAGTATAACGACACAGTGCAGAAGTACAGTGCAGATACATTGTTAATAGTAGGATGCAGAGGTATAGATTAATAATACAGTGGAGAGATACTGTGCAGTTACAATGTTACTGGTAAGGTGCACAGGTACAGCATAATAATGCAGTGTAATTTAATAAACAGTGCAAAGGTACAGTGCAGTTACAGTGTTACTGTTAAGGTGCACAGGTACAGTACAATAATGCAGTGCAGAGGTACAGTCAAATTACAGTGTTATTGGTAGGATACACAGGAACAGTATAATAATGCAGTGCAGAGGTACAGTGTAGTTGCAGTGTCAATAGAGTCATAGAGATGTACAGCATGGAAACAAACCCTTCGGTCCAACCCGTCCATGCTGACCAGATATCCCAACCCAATCTAGTCCCACCTGCCAACACCTGGCCCATATCCCTCTAAACCCTTCCTATTCATATACCCATCCAAATGCTTCTTAAATGTTGCAATTGTACCAGCCTCCACTACTTCCTCTGGCAGCTCATTCCATACACGTACCACCCGATGCGTGAAAAAGTTGCCCCTTAGGTCTCTTTTATATCTTTCCCCTCTCACCCTAAACCTATGCCCTCTAGTTCTGGACTCCCCGACCCCAGGGAAAAGACTTTGTCTATTTATCCTATCCATGCCCCTCATAATTTTGTAAACCTCTATAAGGTCACTCCTCAGCCTCCGACGCTCCAGGGAAAACAGCCCCAGCCTGTTCAGCCTCTCCCTGTAGCTCAAATCCCCCAACCCTGGCAACATCCTTGTAAATCTTTTCTGAACCCTTTCAAGTTTCACAACATCTTTCCGATAGGAAGGAGACCAGAATTGCACGCAATATTCCAACAGTGGCCTAACCAATGTCCTGTACAGCAGCAACATGACCTCCCAACTCCTGTACTCAATACTCTGACCAATAAAGGAAAGCATACCAAATGCCGCCTTCACTATCCTATCTATCTGCAACTCCACTTTCAAGGAGCTATGAACCTGTACTCCAAGGTCTCTTTGTTCAGCAACACTCCTTAGGACCTTACCATTAAGTGTATAAGTCCTTCTAAAATTTGCTTTCCCAAAATGCAGTACCTTGCATTTATCTGAATTAAACTCCATCTGCCACTTCTCAGCTCATTGGCCCATCTGGTCCAGATCCTGTTGTAATGAGGTAACCCTCTTCGCTGTCCACTACACCTCCAATTTTGGTGTCATCTGCAAACTTACTAACTGTACCTCTTCTGCTCGCATCCAAATCATTTATGTAAATGACAAAAAGTAGAGGGCCCAGCACCGATCCTTGTGGCACTCCCTGGTCACAGACCTCCAATCTGAAAAACAACCCTCCACCACCACCCTCTGTCTTCTACCTTTGAGCCAGTTCTGTATCCAAATGGCTAGTTCTCCCTGTATTCCATGAGATCTAACCTTGCTAATCAGTCTCCCATGGGGAACCTTGTCGAATGCCTTACTGAAGTCCATATAGATCACATCTACTGCTCTGCCCTCATCAATCTTCTTTGTTACTTCTTCAAAAAGCTCAATCAAGTTTGTGAGACATGATTTCCCACGCACAAAGCTATGCTGACTATCCCTAATCAGTCCTTGCCTTTCCAAATACATGTACATCCTGTCCCTCAGGATTCCCTCCAACAACTTGCCCACCACCGAGGTCAGGCTCGGTCTACAGTTCCCTGGCTTGTCTTTACTACCCTTCTTAAACAGTGGCACCACGTTTGCCAACCTCCAGTCTTCCGGCACCTCATCCAGCACTTCCTCCTCTGTAATCTGGACATTTTGCAAGATGTCACCATTTATTTCCCTACAGTCTATATCTTCCATATCCTTTTCCACAGTAAATACTGATGCAAAATATTCATTTAGTGTCTCCCCCAAATGATATAGTGTTGAGTACAGTAAAATAATGCAGTGCAGAGGAACTCTGTAGTTACAGTCAATGATATTGTGGAGAGGTACAGTGTAATAATGCACTGGAGAGATACAGTGTAGTTACAGTGTTACTGGTAAGGAGCACAGGTACAGTATAATAACCAAGTGCAGAGGTACAGTGCAGTTACAGTGTTAATGATATGGTGCACAGGTACAGTTTAATAATGCAGTGCAGAGGTACAGTGTAGTTACAGTGTTAATGATATGGTGTAGAGTCACAGTATAATAATGCAGTGCAGAGGTTACAGTGTAGTTACAGAGTTAATGATATGATGCTGAGTACAGTATAATAATGCAGTGCAGAGGTGCAGTGTAGTTGCAGTGTTAATGATATAGTGCAGAGTACAGTGTAATAATGCAGTGCAGAGATACAGTGTAGTTACAGTGTTAATGATATGGTGCACATTAGATTAGATTAGATTAGATTAGATTAGATTAGATTAGATTACTTACAGTGTGGAAACAGGCCCTTCGGCCCAACAAGTCCACACCGACCTGCCGAAGCGCAACCCACCCATACCCCTACATTTACCCCTTACCGAACACTACGGGCAATTTAGCATGGCCAATTCACCTGACCTGCACATCTTTAGACTGTGGGAGGAAACCGGAGCACCCGGAGGAAACCCACGCAGACATGGGGAGAACGTGCAAACTCCACACAGTCAGTCGCCTGAGGCGGGAATTGAACCCGGGTCTCTGGCGCTGTGAGGCAGCAGTGCTAACCACTGTGCCACCGTGCCGCCCACATGTACAGTATAATAATGCAGTACAGAGGTACAGTGTAGTTGCAGTGTTAATGATATGGTGTTGAGTACAGTATAATAATACAGTGCAGAGGTACTCTGTAGTTACAGATCAGTGATATTGTGCAGAGGTACAGTGTAGTTACAGTGTTAACTATATGGTGTTGAGTACAGTATAATAATACAGTGTAGTGGTACTCTGTAGTTACAGTGTCAATGATATTGTGCAGAGGTACAGTGTAATAATGCAGTGCAGAGGTACAGTATTAATGATATAGTGCAGAGGTGCAGTGTAGTTACAGTGTTAATGATATTGTGCAGAAGTACAGTGTAATAATGCAGTGCAGAGGTACAGTGTAGTTACAGTGTTAATGATATTGTGCAGAGGTACAGTATAATAATGCAGTGCAGAGGTACAGTGTAGTTACAGTGTTAATAATATGGTGCAGAGTACGGTGTAATAATACAGTGGAGAGGAACAGTGTAGTTACAGTGTTAATGATATGGTGCAGAGGTACAGTGTAATAGTGCAGTGCAGAGGTACAGTTTAGTTACAGTGTTAATGCTATGGTGCTGAGGTACAGTGTAGTTACAGTGTTAATGATATTAGATTAGATTACATTACAGTGTGGAAACAGGCCCTTCGGGCCAACAAGTCCACACCCACCCGGCGAAGCGCAACCCACCCATACCCCTACATTTACCCCTTCACCTAACACTCCAGGACAATTTAGCATGGCCAATTCACCTGACCTGCACATCTTAGGACTGTGGGAGGAAACCGGAGCACCCGGAGGAAACCCACGCAGACACGGGGAGAATGTGCAAACTCCACACAGTCAGTCTCCTGAGTCGGGAATTGAACCCGGGTCTCTGTCGCTGTGAGGCAACACTGCTAACCACTGTGCCACCGTGCCACGTACAGTGTAATAATGCAGTGCAGAGGTACAGTGTGGTTACAGTGTTAATAATATGGTGCAGAGTACGGTGTAATAATAGTGGAGAGGTACAGTGTAGTTACAGTGTTAATGATACGGTGCAGAGGTACAGTGTAATAGTGCAGTGCAGGGGTACAGTTTAGTTACAGTGTTAATGATATGGTGCGGAGGTACAGTGTAACAACGCAGTGCAGAAGTACTGTGTAGTTACCATGTTAATGATATGGTGCAGAGGTACAGTGTAGTTACAGCGTTAATGATATGGGGCAGAGTACAGTGTAATAATGCATTGCAGAGGTACCGTGTACTTACAGTGTTAATGATATGGTGCAGAGTACAGTGTAATAATGCAGTGGAGAGGTACAGTGTAGCTACAGTGTAGTTACAGTGTTAATGATATGGTGCAGATTACTGTATAATAATGCAGTGCAGAGGTACAGTTTAGTTACAGTGTTAATGATATAGTGTAGAGGTACAGTGTAGTGACAGTGTTAATGATATGGTGCAGAGGTACAGTGCAGTTACAGTGTTAATGATATGGTGCAGATTACTGTGTAATAATGCCATGCAGAGGTACAATGTAGTTACAGTGTTAATGATATGGTGCAGATTTACAGTATAATAATGCAGTGCAGAGGTACAGTGTAGTTACAGTGTCAATGATATTGTGCGGAGGTACAGTGGAATAATGCAGAGTAGAGGTATAGTGCAGTTACAGTGTTAATGATATGGTGTAGAGTCACAGTCTAATAATGCAGTGCAGAGGTTACAGTGTAGTCACAGTGTTAATGATATGATGCTGAGTACAGTATAATAATGCAGGCCAGAAGTACAGTGTAGTTGCCGTGTTAATGATATGGTGCAGAGGTACAGTATAATAATGCAGTGCAGAGGTACAGTGTAGTTACAATGTTAATGATATGGTGCACATGTACAGTATAATAATGCAGTGCAGAGGTACAGTGTAGTTACAGTGTTAATGATATAGTGCAGAGTACAGTTTAATAACGCAGTGCAGAAGTACAGTGTAGTTACAGTTTTAATGATACGGTGTTGAGTACAGTATAATAATACAGTGTAGTTGTACTCTGTAGTTACAGTGTCAATGATATTGTGCAGAGGTACAGTGCAATAATGCAGTGCAGAGGTACAATGTAGTTACAATGCTAATGATATGGTGCACAGCTACAGTATAATAATGCAAAGCAGAGGTACAGTGTAGTTACAGTGATAATGATAAGGTGCAGATTTACAGTATAATAATGCAGTGCAGAGGTACAGTGTAGTTGCAGTGTTAATGATATGGTGCAGAGGTACAGTGTAGTTACAATGTTAATGATATGGTGCAGAGTACAGCGTAATAATACAGTGCAGAGGTACAGTGTAGTTACAGTGTTAATGATATGGTGCAGATTACTGTGTAACAATGCAGTGCAGAGGTACAGTGTAGTTACAGTGTTAATGATATGGTCCAGAGGTAGAGTGTAATAATTCAATGAAGAGGTACAGTGTAGCTACAGTGTTAATGATATGGTGCAGATTACTGTATAATAATGCAGTGCAGAGGTACAGTTTAGTTACAGTGTTAATGATATAGTGCAGAGGTACAGTGTAGTGACAGTGTTAATGATATGGTGCAGAGGTACAGTGCAGTTACAGTGTTAATGATATGGCACAGATTACTGTGTAATAATGCAGTGCAGAGGTACAGTATAGTTACAGTGTTAATGATATGGTGCACATGTACAGTATAATAATGCAGCGCAGAGGTACAGTGTAGTTACAGTGTTAATGATATAGTGCAGATTACTGTATAATAATGCAGTGCAGAGGTACAGTTTAGTTACAGTGTTAATGATATAGTGCAGAGGTACAGTTTAGTTACAGCGTTAATGTATGATGCAGAGTACAGTGCAATAATACAGTGCAGGGGTACAGTTTAGTTACAGTGTTAATGATATAGTGCAGAGGTACAGTGTAGTTACAGTGTTAATGATATGGTGCAGAGTACAGTGCAATAATTCAGTGGAGAGGTACAGTGTAGCTACAGTGTTAACGATATGGTGCAGATTACTGTATATTAATCCAGTGCAGAGATAAAGTTTAGTGACAGTGTTAATGATATAATGCAGATTTACAGTATAGTTACAGTTTTAATGATATGGAGCAGATTACTGTGTAATAATGCAGTACAGAGGTACAGTGTAGTTACAGTGTTACTGATATGGTGCAGAGTTACAGTGTAATAATGCATTACAGAGGTACAGTGTAGTTACAGTGTTAATGCTATGGTAAAAAGAGGTACAATGTAGTTACAGTGTTAATGATATGGTGCACATGTACAGTATAATAATGCAGTGCAGAGGTGCAGTGTAGTTATAGTGTTAATGATATGGTGCAGATTACTGTGTAATAATGCAGTGCAGAGGTACAATGTAGTTACAGTGTTAATGATATAGTGCAGAGGTACAGTGCAGTTACAATGTTAATGATATGGTGCAGAGTACAGTGTAATAATGCATTGCAGAGGTACAGTGTAGTTACAGTGCTAATGATATAGTGCAGATTACTGTGTAATAATGCAGTGCAGAGGTACAATGCAGTTACAGAGTTAATGATATGGTGCAAAGGTACAGTGTAGTTACAGTGTTAATGATATGATGCAGAGGTACAGTGTAGTTACAATGTTAATGATATGGGGCAGAGTACAGTGTAATAATGCATTGCAGAGGCACAGTGTAGTTACAGTGTTAATGATATGGTGCAGAGATACAGTGTAGTTACCGTGTTAATGATATGGTGCAGAGTACAGTGTAATAATGCAGTGCAGAGGTACAGTGTAGTTACAGTGTTAATGATAAGGTGCAGAGTACAGTGTAATAATGCAGTGCAGAGGTACAGTGTAGTTATAGTGCTAATGATATAGTGCAGAGTACAGTGTAATAATGCAGTGCAGAGGTACAGTGTAGTTACAGTGTTAATGATATGGTGCAGAGGTACAGTGTAGTTACAGTGTTAACTATATGGTGCAGAGTACAGTGTAATAACGCAGTGCAGATGTACAGTGTAGTTACAGTATTAAAGATATGGCACAGATTACTGTGTTATAATACAGTGCCGTGTTACAGTGTAGTTACAGTGTTAGTGATATGGTGCAGAGGTACAGTGTAATAATGCAGTGCAGAGGAACAGTGTAGTTACAGTTTTAATGATATGGTGCAGAGGTACAGTGTAGTTACAGTGTTAATGATATAGTGCAGAGCACAGTGTAATAACATAGTGCAGAGGTACAGTGTAGTTACAGTGTTAATGATATGGTGCAGTGTACAGTGTAATAGTACAGTGCAGATTACAGTGTATTTACAGTGTTAATGATATGGTGCAGATTACGGTGTAATAATGCAGTGCAGAAGTAGAATGAAGTTACAGAGTTAATGATATGGTGCGGAGCAACCGTGTAATAAAGCAGTGCAGAGGTACAGTGTAGTTGCAGTGTTAATGATATGGTGCAGAGGTACAGTGTAGTTACAGTGTTAACTACATGGTGCAGAATACAGTGTAATAACGCAGTGCAGATGTACAGTGTTAAAGATATGGCACAGATTACTGTGTTATAATGCAGTGCCGCGTTACAGTGTAGTTACAGTGTTAGTGATATGGTGCAGAGGTACAGTGTAATAATGCAGTACAGAGGAACAGTGTAGTTACAGTTTTAATGATATGATGCAGAGGTACAGTGTAGTTACAGTGTTAATGATATGGTGCAGAGCTACAGTGTAGTTACAATGTTAATTATATTGTGCAGTGTACAGTGTAATAATGCAGTGCAGAGGTACAGTGTAGTTACAGTGTTAACTATATGGTGCAGAGCACAGTGTAATAACGCAGTGAAGAGGTACAGTGTAGTTACAGTATTAAAGATATGGCACAGATTACTGTGTTATAATGCAGTGCCGCGTTACAGAGTAGTTACAGTGTTAGTGATATGGTGCAGAGGTACAGTGTAATATTGCAATGCAGAGGAACAGTGTAGTTACAGTGTTAATGATATAGTGCAGAGTATAGTGTAATAATGCAGTGCAGAAGTAGAATGTAGTTACAGAGTTAATGATATGGTGCAGAGGAACAGTGTAATAATGCAGTGCAGAGGTACAGTGTAGTTACAGTGTTAATGATATGGTGCACAGTGCAGTGTAATAATGCAGTGCAGAGGTACAGTGTAGTTACAGTGTTAATGATATGGTGCTGAGTACAGTGTCGTTACAGTGTAGTTACAGTGTGAATGGAAAGGTTCAGAGTACGGTGTAATAATGCAGTGCAGAGGTGCAGTGTAGTTACAGTGTTAATGATATGGTGCAGAGATACAGTGTAGTTACAGTGTTAATGATATGGTGCAGAGTACAGTGTAATAATGCAGTGCAGAGGTACAGTGTAGTTACACTATTAATGGTATGGTGCAGAGTACAGTATAACAATGCAGTGCAGAGGCACTGTGCTGTTACAGTGTTAATGATATGGTGCAGTGTACAGTGTAATAATGCAGTGCAGAGGTACAGTGTAGTTACAGTGTTAATGATATGGTGCAGAGTACAGTGTAATAATGCAATGGAGTGGTACAGTGTAGTTACACTGTTAATGGTATGGTGCAGAGATACAGTATAATAATGCAGTGCAGAGGTACAGTGTAGTTACAGTGTTAATGACATGGTGCAGAGTACAGTATAATGTAGTGCAGAGATACAGTGTAGTTACAGTGTTAATGACATGATTCGGAGTACAGTGTAATGCAGTGCAGAGGTACAGTGTAGTTACAGTGTTAATGATATGGTGCATAGTATAGTGCTATTGATCCAGTGCAGAGCTGCAGTGTTAACTATCCAATGCAGAGGCACAGTGTTAATGATCCAGTGCAGTGATACAGTGTTAATGATCCAGTGCAGTGGTGCAGTATTAATGGTCCAGTAAAGAGCTGCAGTGTTGATGGTCCAGTGCAATGGTACAGCGATAATGATCCAGAGTAGAAATACAGTGTTATTGATCCAGTGCAGAGCTGTAATGTTAACGATCCAGTGCAATGGTCCAGTGTTAATTGCCCCATGCAGTGGTACAGTGTTAATGATCCAGTGCAGTGGTACAGTATTGATGTTCCAGTGCAGTGGTGCAATGTTAATGATCCAGTGTAGAGCTGCAGTGTTGATGGCCCCGTGCAGTGGTACAGTGTCAGTGATCCAGTGCAGGGGTACAGTATTAATGGTCCAGTGCAGTGGTACAGTGTTAGTGATCCAGTGCAGAGCTGCAGTGCCGATGACCCAGTGCAGTGGTACAGTGTTACTGATTCAATGCAGAGCTGCAGTGCTGATGACCCAGTGCAGAGGTACAGTGTTAATAATCCAGTGCAGAGCTGCAGTGCCGATGACCCAGTGTAGAGGTACAGTGTTAATGACCCAGTGCAGAGCTGCAGTGTTAATGACCCAGTGCAGAGCTGCAGTGCTGATGACCCAGTGCAGTGGTACAGTGTTAATGATCCAGTGCAGAGGTACTGTGTTAATGATCCAGTGCAGAGCTGATGTGTTAATGACCCAGTGCAGTGGTACAGTGTTAATGACCCAGTGCAGAGCTGCAGTGCCGATGACCCAGTGCAGTGGTACAGTGTTAATGACCCAGTGCAGAGCTGCAGTGCCGATGACCCAGTGCAGTGGTACCGTGTTAATGACCCAGTGCAGAGCTGCAGTGCCGATGATCCAGTGCAGTGGTACAGTATAAATGATCCAGTGCAGAGGTACAGTGTTAATGATTCAGTGCAGTGGTACAGTGTTAATGACCCAGTGCAGAGCTGCAGTGTTAATGACCCAGTGCAGAGCTGCAGTGCCGTTGACCCAGTGCAGTGGTACAGTGTTAATGATCCAGTGCAGAGGTACTGTGTTAATGGCCCAGTGCAGAGCTGATGTGTTAATGACCCAGTGCAGTGGTACAGTGTTAATGACCCAGTGCAGAGCTGCAGTGCCGATGACCCAGTGCAGTGGTACAGTGTTAATGACCCAGTGCAGTGGTACAGTGTTAATGACCCAGTGCAGAGCTGCAGTGCCGATGACCCAGTGCAGTGGTACAGTGTAAATGACCCAGTGCAGTGGTACAATGTTAATGACCCTGTGCAGAGCTGCAGTGCCGATGATCCAGTGCAGTGGTACAGTATAAATGATCCAGTGCAGAGGTACAGTGTTAATGATTCAGTGCAGTGGTACAGTGTTAATGACCCAGTGCAGAGGTACAGTGTTAATGATCCAGTGCAGAGCTGCAGTGCCGATGACCCAGTGCAGTGGTACAATGTTAATGACCCAGTGCAGACCTGCAGTGCCGATGACCCAGTGCAGTGGTACAATGTTAACGATCCAGTGCAGAGGCACAGTGTTAATGATCCAGTGCAGACCTGCAGTGCCGATGACCCAGTGCAGTGGTACAATGTTAACGATCCAGTGCAGTGGTACAGTGTTAATGATCCAGTGTAGAGGTACAGTGTTAATGACCCAGTGCAGTGGTACAGTGTTAATGATCCAGTGTAGAGGTACAGTGTTAATGACCCAGTGCAGTGGTACAGTGTTAATGATCCAGTGCAGTGGTACAGTGTTAATGACCCAATGCAGTGGTACAGTGTTAATGATTCAGTGTAGAGGTACAGTGTTAATGACCCAGTGCAGTGGTACAGTGTTAATGATCCAGTGCAGTGGTACAGTGTTAATGACCCAATGCAGTGGTACAGTGTTAATGACCCAGTGCAGTGGTACAGTGTTAATGATCCAGTGTAGAGGTACAGTGTTAATGACCCAGTGCAGTGGTACAGTGTTAATGATCCAGTGCAGTGGTACAGTGTTAATGACCCAATGCAGTGGTACAGTGTTAATGATCCACTGTAGAGGTACAGTGTTAATGACCCAGTGCAGTGGTACAGTGTTAATGATCCACTGTAGACGTACAGTGTTAATGACCCAGTGCAGTGGTACAGTGTTAATGACCCAGTGCAGAGCTGCAGTGCCAATGACCCAGTGCAGTGGTACCGTGTTAATGACCCAGTGCAGAGCTGCAGTGCCGATGATCCAGTGCAGTGGTACAGTATAAATGATCCAGTGCAGAGGTACAGTGTTAATGATTCAGTGCAGTGGTACAGTGTTAATGACCCAGTGCAGAGCTGCAGTGTTAATGACCCAGTGCAGAGCTGCAGTGCCGATGACCCAGTGCAGTGGTACAGTGTTAATGATCCAGTGCAGAGGTACTGTGTTAATGACCCAGTGCAGAGCTGATGTGTTAATGACCCAGTGCAGTGGTACAGTGTTAATGACCCAGTGCAGAGCTGCAGTGCCGATGACCCAGTGCAGTGGTACAGTGTTAATGACCCAGTGCAGTGGTACAGTGTTAATGACCCAGTGCAGAGCTGCAGTGCCGATGACCCAGTGCAGTGGTACAGTGTAAATGACCCAGTGCAGTGGTACAATGTTAATGACCCTGTGCAGAGCTGCAGTGCTGATGATCCAGTGCAGTGGTACAGTATAAATGATCCAGTGCAGAGGTACAGTGTTAATGATTCAGTGCAGTGGTACAGTGTTAATGACCCAGTGCAGAGGTACAGTGTTAATGATCCAGTGCAGAGCTGCAGTGCCGATGACCCAGTGCAGTGGTACAATGTTAATGACCCAGTGCAGACCTGCAGTGCCGATGACCCAGTGCAGTGGTACAATGTTAACGATCCAGTGCAGAGGCACAGTGTTAATGATCCAGTGCAGACCTGCAGTGCCGATGACCCAGTGCAGTGGTACAATGTTAACGATCCAGTGCAGTGGTACAGTGTTAATGATCCAGTGTAGAGGTACAGTGTTAATGACCCAGTGCAGTGGTACAGTGTTAATGATCCAGTGTAGAGGTACAGTGTTAATGACCCAGTGCAGTGGTACAGTGTTAATGATCCAGTGCAGTGGTACAGTGTTAATGACCCAATGCAGTGGTACAGTGTTAATGACCCAGTGCAGTGGTACAGTGTTAATGATCCAGTGTAGAGGTACAGTGTTAATGACCCAGTGCAGTGGTACAGTGTTAATGATCAGTGCAGTGGTACAGTGTTAATGACCCAATGCAGTGGTACATTGTTAATGATCCACTGTAGAGGTACAGTGTTAATGACCCAGTGCAGTGGTACAGTGTTAATGATCCACTGTAGACGTACAGTGTTAATGACCCAGTGCAGTGGTACAGTGTTAATGATGCAGTGTAGAGGTACAGTGTTAATGACCCAGTGCAGTGGTACAGTGTTAATGACCCAGTGCAGTGGTACAGTGTTAATGATCCAGTGTAGAGGTACAGTGTTAATGACCCAGTGCAGAGCTACAGTGTTAATGACCCAGTGCAGAGCTGCAGTGCCGATGACCCAGTGCAGTGGTACAGTGTTAATGATCCACTGTAGAGGTACAGTGTTAATGACCCAGTGCAGTGGTACAGTGTTAATGACCCAATGCAGTGGTACAGTGTTAATGATCCAGTGCAGTGGTACAGTGTTAATGACCCAGTGCAGTGGTAGCGTAAATAACCATGAAAGTGTTAAACCATCACAACCGGAGGAACCCTGCTCTTTCTTTGCCCGTCGATGTCCGTGGGAATCCAACGAACACGGTGGGCTCTGAACTGCTCTCTCCACAATCTGCTTTCCCCCAGTTCACCGGGAAAGTGAGGGGACGGCCATAATTGCAGGAAGGTGGGACTGGGACTGAAAGGGGAAGGTGAGACCGAGAGTGAGAGACAGTGAGAGCCCTCTTTCCCCCCGCCCCAGGTGACAGGGACCTGCACGTATTCTCGCTCTGTCACAGAAATATGTGATATATGTTTCAGCGCCAGGGTGTAGGAGGGCAGCTGTGGGAGCTATCAGACCGCAATCTGTCAGGGCGAACCGATTACCTTTCTCTTCCTCCACAGCAGCCCGTCCCTTTCAGGCTGATCAAAGGAAATCCAACGGTCAGTCATAACAGTGTTCGCCAGCCACCTCATCAGTACTTTGAGCTGAGTCAGACAGGCGCCTTGCTCAGACTGCACCGCTCGATCTCACACTGAGAGGGATGGGAGCCCTGACGTCTGTCTCACACTGTACACTTGATGATTACCATCTCACAGCCACAGCCCACTGAACCTGGAGTGGTGCTCGCAAAGAAAACAACAGGCCGCCCAGCCCCAGAAACCAGCTAACAAACCCAAACCAATCTAACATCAGATCCCTGAGCTCAGAGTCCCAGGTTTCACTCTCACAGATACACAGCACCACGGTGCTCTTCTTAACAAGGGATATAAACAGTCAAGACACTCCTGGGTTTGCAATTTCCTGGGGGCTGCTGGTGGTGAGGAACTCAGGGCTTCACGAATGTCCTTGGGGTAAATAACAGGCAAAACTCGAGGGTAGTCTCCAGGCACAGACACATTTAATGCCTCATCGGAAAGATGGTGCCACCCGAAAAAGCAGCACTCCCTCAGTGCCGACCCTCTGATAGTGCAGCACTCCCTCAGTACTGACCCTCTGAGTGTATGGTACTCCCTCAGTTCCTACCCTTCGACAGTCCGGCACTCCCTCAGTACTGACCCTCTGACAGTGCTGCACTCCCTCAGTACTGACCCTCTGACAGTGCTGCACTCCCTCAGTACTGACCCTCTGACAGTGCAGCACTCCCTCAGTACTGACCCTGTGACAGTGCGGCACTCCCTCAGTACTGACCCTCTGATTGTATGGTACTCCCTCAGTTCCTACCCTTCGACAGTCTGGCACTCCCTCAGTACTGACCCTCTGACAGTGCGGCGCTCCCTCAGTACTGACCCTCTGACAGTGCAACACTCCCTCAGTACTGACCCTCTGACAGTGCTGCACTCCCTCAGTACTGACCCTCTGACAGTGCAGCACTCCCTCAGTACTGACCCTCTGACAGTGCGGCACTCCCTCAGTACTGACCCTCTGACAGTGCGGCACTCCCTCAGTACTGACCCTCTGACAGTGCAGCACTCCCTCAGTACTGACCCTCTGACAGTGCGGCACTCCCTCAGTACTGACCCTCTGACAGTGCAGCACTCCCTCAGTACTGACCCTGTGACAGTGCGGCACTCCCTCAGTACTGACCCTCTGACAGTACAGCACTCCCTCAGTACTGACCCTCTGACAGTGCGGCGCTCCCTTATTGACCTGGGCTCAATCCTGGCCTCGGGTGACTGTCTGTGTGGAGTTTACACATTCGCCCTGTGTCTGCGTGGGTGTGCTCCGGTTTCCTCCCACGATCCAAAAATGCGCAGTTTAGGTGAATTGGCTATGCTAAATTAGCCATAGTGTAGGTTAGTAGTCAGGGGGATGGGTTACTCTTTGGAGGGTTGGTGTGGACTTGTTGGGCCGAAGGACCTGCTTCCACACTGTAGGGATACTAATCTGCCTTTCTTTGTGAACTGGAATAGCTCCTAGTTTATGAGACTTTGTCTCCAGAGCTCCTGTTTATGTTGTTGGGGTAAAAGGTGTAATCCTCTCAATGTGCTACTGCAGGTGCCATTATAACCCACACAAAACATAAACTCTCAGATTGTCCCCAGTGACATGGGGCACGGGGATACAGTAGGGCGGTATAGCAGATGATCTGTTAAATCCTGTGGGGTAACTGAAGCTTCAATTCTATGCTCGACAGAACATTAGCCACAAAATGAAGCAAAAAGATTGAATGTTAGAAACATTTGCAGATCTTTTGAAAATACACAACCTGATTCTGCTGCGGGAACACATTATTTGAAAGGCACAGTGCTATTTGGAAATGGAACTTTTCAGACTGGTTATTTAGACCAAAATCATGTAGTGAAAAGGGGAACTAACAGTCCTGTTTCTCTCATAGCTTCTGAATAAAACACACCTGAGAGAGTGAGTGAGAGAAAGAGAGCTGGTTAAGGAATCCTATTTCAAACTAGACCCGAACCTGAACCCTAATTCTAATCTTACCATTAACCCTAATCACAATCACAAACTTAACCCAACCCTATCATAACCTGAATCCTAACTGCATCCCCAACCCTAACATAGAACATAGAATATTACAGCGCAGTACAGGCCCTTCGGCCCTCGATGTTGCACTGACCTGTGAAACCAATCTCTAGCCCATCTATCCTACACTATTGTATTCTCGTCCATATGCCTATCCAATGACCATTTAAATGCCCTTAAAGTTGGTGAGTCTACAACTGTTGCAGGCAGGCCATTCCATGCCCTTACTACATTCTGAGTAACCATTACCCTGACTTCATCCCTAATCCTATACCTCACCTTAACCATACCTCAAACCTTAAACCCGAGCAAAACCCTCGCCCTAACCCTATCCCAACATTAACCCAAAACACAAACTCTAAAACACTTGCATATAAACTGACAATTTCCTAGCTAGGAGAAAGTGAGGACTGCGGATGCTGGAGATTGGAGTCGAGAGTGTGGTGCTGGAAAATCACAGCAGGTCAGGCAACATCTGAGGAGCAGGAGAATCGACGTTTCGGGCATAAGCCCTTCATCAGGAATTTTCCTAGCTACCATCAGTTCTGAGGAAGGGTCGCAGGACCTGAAACATTAACTCTGATTTCTTTCTACAGATTTTGCCAGACCTGCTGAGCTTTTCCAGCAATTTCTGTTTTTGTTGTTGACACTGATTCTGACCCTAAATCTATTTTAACCTGAACCATAACCCAATTAAACAGTTACTCTTGTACCTTTCCCTAATTCTAACATTTCACTCTAATGCTGGCCAAGAGCTGAAACCTGAATGTAACCTTTCGCCTATCCCTGACCCTCACCTTATCATGACCTTGTTCTCATTTTGAGTCATAATCTTAATCTTAATGCTGACCATTAAGATTATCCCTAGCCTTTACTATAACTTTAACACAACTTTAATTCCAATTCTAATCATAGTCCAAACCCAAACTTAACTTTAGTGCTATCCCTTTCCCCAGTCGAATCTCTGATCCTGCCCCTGACCTTCAACATAGCCGTTAATCCGATCAGAATCCCAGCATCAATACGATCAAATACTTACCCAGTGAAGGGATGAGGTGAGTGCAAATTGAGATGAGAAGTCCGTAGGTAAGAGCAGGAGCAGTGGCCATCCTGAGAGTGATCTGAGGAATTGAGGATGTGTTTACTAAGTGTTTCCAATTGCAACTCAAGCGCAAGATTATTTCTTTGATCAGTTGGGAACTCCTACCAGCTGCAGCATAGTTTCAGTGAACATTAACCCTTTCCTTGCAGGGTTACTTGCTGAACTAAACTTTTGCCTTCAGACATTCTAGCCCACACAAGACATGAAAGGAAGTTTGAGGGGGATCTGCCTCTGGAGGTAGTATGGGCTGAAGTCAGAAATAGGAAAGGTGCAGTCACCTTGTTGGGTGTTTACTATAGGCCCCCCAATAGCAGCAGAGATGTGGAGAAACAGATTGGGAAATAGATTTTGGAAAGGTGCAGAAGCCACAGGGTCGTAGTCATGGGCGACTTCAACTTCCCAAATATTGATTGGAAGCTCTTTAGATCAAGTAGATTGGATGGGGCGGTGTTTGTGCAGTGTGTCCAGGAAGCTTTTCTAACGCAGTATGTAGATTGTCCGACCAGAGGGGAGGCTATATTGGATTTGGTACTCGGTAATGAACCGGGACAAGTGGTGGGCTTGTTAGTGGGTGAACATTTTGGTGATGGTGACCACAATTCTGTGACTTTCACCTTGGTTATGGAGAGAGGTAGGTGCGCACAACAAGGTAGATTTTATAATTGGGGGAAGGGAAATTACGATGCTGTAAGGCAGGATTTGAGGAGCATACGTTGGGAGCATAGGCTGTCAGGGAAGGATGTGGTGGAAATGTGGAACTTTTTCAAAGAGCAGATACGACGTGTCCATGATATGTATGTACCTGTCAGGCAGGAAAGAAATGGTCGTGTGAGGGAGCCTTGGTTGACGAGAGAGGTTGAATGTCTGGTAAAGAGGAAGAAGGAGGCTTACATAAGATTGAGGAAAAAGGATTCAGACAGAGCAGTGGAGGGATACAGGATAGCCAGAAGGGACCTGAAGAAAGGGATTAGGAGAGCTAAGAGAGGGCATGAAAAATCGTTGGCGGATAGGATCAAGGATAACCCCAAGGCATTTTATGCGTATGTGAGAAACCTGAGAATGACGAGAACGAGGGTAGGTCCGATCAAGGACAGTAGTGGGAGACTCTGTATTGAGTCGGAAGAGATAGGAGAGGTCTTGAACAAGTACTTCTCTTCAGTATTTACGAACGAGAGGGACCGTATTGTAGAAGAGGAGAGTGTGAAATGGACTGGTAAGCTAGAAGAGATACCTGTTAGGAAGGAAGATGTGTTGGACATTTTGAACAACTTGAGGATAGACAAGTCCCCCGGGCCTGACGGGATATATCCTAGGATTATGTGGGAAGCAAGAGAGGAAATTGCAGTACCGTTGGCAATGATCTTCTCGTCTTCACTGGCAACGGGGGTGGTACCAGGGGACTGGAGAGTAGCGAATGTTGTGCCCCTGTTCAAAAAAGGAAATAGGGATAACCCCGGGAATTACAGGCCTGTTAGTCTTACTTCTGTGGTAGGCAAAGTAATGGAAAGGGTACTGAGGGATAGGATTTATGAGTATCTGGAAATACACTGCTTGATTAGGGACAGCCAGCACGGATTTGTGAAGGGTAGGTCTTGCCTTACAAGTCTTATTGAATTCTTCGAGGAGGTGACCAAGCATGTGGATGAGGGTAGAGCAGTGGATGTAGTGTACATGGATTTTAGTAAGGCATTTGATAAGGTTCCCCATGGTAGGCTTATGCGGAAAGTTAGGAGGCATGGGATAGAGGGAAATTTGGCCAATTGGATAGAAAACTGGCTAACCGGTCGAAGGCAGAGAGTGGTGGTAGATGGTAAATATTCAGCCTGGAGCCCAGTTACAAGTGGAGTTCCGCAGGGATCAGTTCTGGGTCCTCTGCTGTTTGTAATTTTTATTAATGACTTAGATGAGGGAGTTGAAGGGTGGGTCAGTAAATTTGCAGATGATACGAAGATAGGTGGAGTTGTGGACAGTGAGGAGGGCTGTTGTCGGCTGCAGAGGGATTTAGATATGATGCAGAGCTGGGCTGAGGAGTGGCAGATGGACTTCAACCCTGCCAAGTGTGAGGTTGTCCATTTTGGAAGAACAAATAAGAATGCGGAATACAGGGTTAATGGTAGGGTTCTAAGTCAGGTGGAGGAACAGAGGGATCTTGGGGTCTATGTACATAGATCTTTGAAGGTTGCCACTCAGGTGGATAGAGTTTGTAAGAAGGCCTATGGAGTATTATCGTTCATTAGCAGAGGGATTGAATTCAAGAGTCGTGAAGTGATGTTGCAGCTGTACAGGACTTTGGTTAGGCCACATTTGGAGTACTGTGTGCAGTTCTGGTCGCCTCACTTTAGGAAAGATGCAGAAGCTTTGGAGAGGGTGCAGAGAAGATTTACCAGGATGTTGCCTGGAATGGAGAGGAAGTCGTACGAGGATAGGTTGAGAGTTCTCGGCCTTTTCTCGTTGGAACGGCGAAGGATGAGGGGTGACTTGATAGAGGTTTATAAGATAATCAGAGGAATAGATAGAGTAGACAGTCAGAAACTTTTTCCCCGGGTACAACAGAGTGTTACAAGGGGACATAAATTTAAGGTGAAGGGTGGAAGGTATAGGGGAGATGTCAGGGGTGGGTTCTTTACCCAGAGAGTGGTGGGGGCATGGAATGCGCTGCCCGTGGGAGTGGTAGAGTCGGAATCATTGGCGACCTTTAAGCGGCATTTGGATAGGTACATGGATGGGTACTTAATCTAGGTTAGAAGTTCGGCACAACATCGTGGACCGAAGGGCCTGTTCTGTGCTGTATTGTTCTATGTTCTATGTTCTATGTTCTATGATAGCCAATTAAAAATAATGTACAATATTGATCTCTATGTGATATAAAGCATGGGGGTAGCATAGTGGCCGAATGGTTAGAACTGCTGCCTCACAGTCTTGGGCTCAATTCCAGCCTCGGGTGACTGTCTATGTGAAGTTTGCATGTTCTCACTGTGTGTGTGTGTGCATGTGCGTGCGTGTGTGCATGTGTGCTTGCGCGTGCATGTGTGTATGTGCGTGAGTGTGTGCGTGCGTGTGCGCGTGCGTGTGCGTGCGTGTGTGTGTGTGGGTGCGTGTGTGTGCGTGTGGGTGCTGTTTTCCTCTTGGGTTAGTTGGATTGGCCATGTTAATTGAATTTATTTATTGTCACGTGTCCCGAGGCACAGTGAAAAGCTTTGTCTTGCGAGCGATACAGGCAGGTCACAGAGTTAAGTAGCACAGATAGTAAATACTAGGTAAACAGCGGCAAAAACAAAACACAGGTACAGGCGAATGTTAAGAGTTTGTGAGTCCATTCAGTATTCTAACAACAGTAGGGTAGAAAATGTTCCGAAACCGGCTGGTGCATGTGTTCAGGCTTCTGTACCTTCTTCCCCAGTGGTAGAGGTTGTAGAAAAACATTGCCAGGGTGGGATAGATCTTTGAGAATGCTGGCGGCCTTTCCTTGACAGCGGGCCTGGTAGATTAGATTACTTACAGTGTGGAAACAGGCCCTTCGGCCCAACAAGTCCATACCAACCCTCCGAAGCACATCCACTCAGACCCATTCCCCTACATTTCCCCCTTCACCTAACACTACGGGCAATTTAGTATGGCCAATTCACCTAACCTGCACATCTTTGGACTGTGGGAGGAAACCGGAGCACCCAGAGGAAACCCACATAGATACGGGGAGAATGTGTAAACTCCACACAGTCAGTCGCCTGAGGCAGGAATTGAACCCGGGTCTCTGGCACTGTGAGGCAGCAGTGCTGACCACTGTGCCACCGTGCCATCATAGATAGATTCGATAGATGTGAGGTTGGCCTTTGTGATTCCTGAAGAAGGGCCTGTGCCCGAAACGTCGAATCTCCTGTTCCCTGGATGCTGCCTGACCTGCTGTGCTGTTCCAGCAATAAAGTTTCAACTTCGATCTCCAGCATCTGCAGACCTCACTTTCTCCTTTGTGATTGTCCAAGCTGAGTTCACCACTCTCTGTAATCGTCTCCGACCTTGAATGGTACAGTTGCCATACCAGGTAGTGATACATCCAGGAGAAAGTGAGGACTGCAGATGCTGGAGTACCAGAGTTGAAAAATGTGGTGCTGGAAAAACACAGCAGGCCAGGCAGCATTCGAGGAGCAGGAGACTCGACGTTTCAGGCGTAAGCCCTTCTTCAGGAATGAGGCTGGTGTGCCAAGTGGGCTGAGATAAAAAGTAGGGGGGAGGGAATTTGGGGGAGGGGCACTGGGAATACGATAGGTGGAAGGAGGTGAGGGTGAGGGTGATAGGCCAGAGAGGGGGTGGGGGTGGAGAGGTCAGGAAGAAGATTGCAAGTCAAGAGGGCGGTGCTGAATCCGGGGGTTGGGACTGAGAAAAGGTGGGGGAGGGGAAATGAAGCTGGAGAAATCTACATTCATCCCGTGTGGTTGGAGGGTTCCTAGGCGGAAGATGAGGCGCTCTTCCTCCAGGTGTTGTGTGGCCAGGGTCTGACGATGGAGGAGGCCAAGGACCTGCATGTATTTGGCGGAGTGGGAGGGGGAGCTAAAGTGTTCAGCCACGGGGTGGTTGGGTTGGTTGGTGCGGGTGTCCCAGAGGTGTTCCCTGAAACGTTTCGCAAATAGGCGGCCTGTCTCCCTAATGTAGAGGAGGCCACATCGGGTGCAGCGGATACAGTAAGTGATATGTGTGGAGGTGCAGGTGAATTTGCGACGGATATAGAAGGATCCATTGGGGCCTTGGAGGGAGGTGAGGGGGGAGGTGAGGGCGCAAATTTTGCATTTCTTGCGGTTGCAGGGGAAGGTGCCGGGAGTGGATGTTGGGTTGGTTGGGGGAGTGTGGACCTGACAAGGGAGTTGGGGAGGGAATGGTCTCTCCTGAATGCTGATAGGGATGAAGAGGGAAATATATCCTTGGTGGTGGGGTCTGTTTGGAGGTGGCAGAAATGACGGAGGATGATATGATGTATCCGGAGGTTGGTGGGGTGGTAGGTGAAGACCAGTGGGGTTCTGTCCTAGTGGCGACTGGAGGGGCGGGGTTCAAGGGCGGACGAGCGGGAAGTGAAGGGGATGTGGTGGAGAGCATCGTCGACCATGGTGGAGGGGAAATTGTGGTCTTTGAAGAAGGAGGCCATTTGAGTTGTTTGGTAGTGGAACTGGTCCTCCTGGGAGCAGATGCAGCGGAGGCGGAGGAATTAGGAATATGGGATGGCGTTTTTACAGGGGGCAGGGTGGGAGGAGGTGTAATCTAGGTAGCTGTGGGAGTCGATCGGTTTATAGTAATTGTCTGTGTTGAGTCGGTCGCCCGAGATAGAAATGGAGAGGTCTAGGAAGGGGAGGGAGGAGTCTGAGACGGTCCAGGTAAATTTGAGTCGGGGTGGAAGGTGTTAGTAAAGTGGATGAAATGTTCATCCTCCTCGTGGGAGCACGAGGCAGCGCCGATACAATCATCGGTTACCTCGTGCTCCCACAAGGAGATTTCAGGGAACACCTCTGGGACACCCGCAGCAACCAACCCAACCGCCCTGTGGCTGAACACTTTAGCTCCCCCTCCCACTCCGCCAATGACAAACAGGTCCTTTGCCTCCTCCATCGCCAGACCCTGGCCACATCATCTTCCGCCTAGGAACCCTCCAACCACACGGGATGAATGTAGATTTCTCCAGCTTCCTCATTTCCCCTCCCCCCATCTTATCTCAGTCCCAACCCTTGGATTCAGCACTGCCCTCTTGACCTGCAATCTTCTTCCCGACCTCTCCGGCCTATCACCCTCACCTTAACCTCCTTCCACCTATCGTATTCCCAGCGCCCCTCCCCCAAATTCACCCGTCCCCCCCCCCCTACCTTTTATCTCAGCCTGCCTGGCACACCAAACTCATTCTTGAAGAAGGGCTTATGCCTGAAACGTCAATTCTCCTGCTCCTCGAATGCTGCCTGGCCTGTTGTGCTTTTCCAGCACCACATTTTTCAACAGTGATACATCCAGGCAGGATACTCTCGATGGCTCACCTATTAAAGTTGGCAAGGGTACTCGCCGTCATGCCAAATTTCCTCAGCTGCCTGAGGAAGAAGAGACGTAGATGGGCCTTTGTAACCAGTGAGTCCACATGAAGAGTCCAAGAAAGCTGGTTGTGGATGACCACTCCCGGGAGCTTGACACTCTGCACTCGTTCCACCTCTGTGCTATGTAGGGGGGCATGAGTAACATCTCGCTGAAAGTCAATAATGAGTTCCTTGGTGTACTCCCCCACTAACACCCTGGAGAGGGAACACCCCGAGCCCCTGTTTATTGTAACTAGTGACTTCAATCAAGGCAATCTAAGGAAGGTGTTGCCCAAGTACCACCAGAACATTACCTGCCCCACCAGGGGTCCGAACATGTTAGACCACTGCTACACCACTGTGAAAGATGCCTCCTGCTCCATCCCCCGCCCTCATTTCGGGAACTCCGACCCCAATGCCGTGTTTCTTCTCCCGTCTTACAGACAAAAGCTCAAGCAGGAGACCTCCTCGCGGATACAGGCCCAGTGCTGGTCGGAGGAGGCAGAGGATCAACTCCGATGCTGTCCGGAATCGGCTGGTTGGGCCGTGTTCAAACAGGCCGCAGGTGCCTTGGACGAGTACGTCACCACCGTCATAGACTTTACCAGCAAGCGTGTGGAGGGCTGCGTACCGAGGAAATCAATCCGGGTGTTCCCCAATAGGAAACCCTGGATGAATCAGGACATACAGGACCTGCTAAAAACTAGGCATGAGGCCTTCAGCTCAGGAGACCCACTCAAATATAAGGAATCCAAGTGTGACCTTCGCAGAGTATATTGCTCTGCATTGTCCAGGGTCGTGCAGGCTAGGTGGATTAGCCACGGGAACTGTGGGAATAGAGTGATTCTAGATTGGCTGCTCTTTGGAGTGCTGGTGTAGACTCAATGGGCCAAATGGCCTCAATCTGTACTATACAGCTTCTAAGCTATGAGAAGATAAAAGGTCTCTAGGATGACAGCAGAACCGAAAGTTTATAAGTAACACAAAGACTGAATAGGCAGTGACTCTCATCCTTCGAAAATAAAAGGTTTGATGGGTTATAAATACTGGAACAGAGCATAGGAACAGAAATAGACTGCTCTGACTTTGAATCAGATTGTGGCTGGTGTAATTGGGGTTATGGTCAACGAGGAGAAGGTGAGGACTGCAGATGCTGGAGGTCAGAGCTGAAAAATGTGTTGCTGGAAAAGCGCAGCAGGTCAGGCAGCATCAAAGGAGCAGGAGAATCGACGTTTCGGGCATAAGCCCTTCTTCAGGAATGAGGAAGGTGTGCCAAGGTTAAGATAAATGGTAGGGAGGAGGGACTTGGGGGAGGGGCATTGGGAATGCGATAGGTGGAAGGAGGTTAAGGTGAGGGTGATAGGCCGGAGAGGGGGTGGGGGGGGAGAGGTTGGGAAGAAGATTGCAGGTCAAGAAGGCGGTGCTGAGTCCGAGGGTTGGGACTGAGATAAGATGGGGGGGAAGGGAAATGAGGAAGCTGGAGAAATCTGCATTCATCCCTTGAGGTTGGAGGGTTCCTAGGCGGAAGATGAGTCGCTCTTCCTCCAGGTGTCATGTGGCCAGGGTCTGACGATGGAGGAGGCCAAGGACCTGCATGTCCTTGGCGGAGTGGGAGGGGGAGCTAAAGTGTTCAGCCACGGGGTGGTTGGGTTGGTTGGTGCGGGTGTCCCAGAGGTGTTCTCTGAAACGTTCCGCAAGTAGGGGGCCTGTCTCCCTAATGTAGAGGAGGCCACATCGGGTGCAGTGGATGCAGTAAATGATGTGTGTGGAGGCGCAGGTGAATTTGTGACGGATATGGAAGAATCCCTTGGGGCCTTGGAGGGAAGTGAGGGGAGGTGTGGGCGCAAGTTTTGCATTTCTTGCGGTTGCAGGGGAAGGTGCTGGGAGTGGATGTTGGGTTGGTGGAGGGTGTGGACCTGACGAGGGAGTCGCGGAGGGAGTGGTCTTTCCGGAACGCTGATAGGGGAGGGGAGGGAAATATATCCCTGGTGGTGGGGTCCGTTTGGAGGTGGCAGAAATGACGACGACTGGTACGATGTAGATGGAGGTTGGTGAGGTGGTAGGTGAGGACCAGTGGGGTTCTGTCCTGGTGGCAGTTGGAGGGGCGGGGTTCAAGGGCGGTGGAGCGGGAAGTGGAGGAGATGTGGTGGAGAGCATCATCAACCATGTCTGAGGGGAAATTGCGGTCTTTGAAGAAGGAGGCCATCTGGGTTGTTCGGTATTGGAACTGGTCCTCCTGGGAGCAGATGCGGCGGAGGCAAAGGAATTGGGAATATGGGATGGCGTTTTACTGCCCCCTGCCCCCTGTAATTTTCAGTAATTGGGGTTATTCCCAATTCGAACTCTGGGGAATCCTATCCTACTGTTGTTCCAAAGAGTGCTGCGGGATTGGTTAGATCTAACTCAGAGGATTGTTCGGTTCAAGTACCGTATCAGAAAGAGGACACCTCCGACAGTTCAGCTTCCCTCAGAGAGTGGACAGAAACCAGGGAGTTAAACGAATTGCACAGTTCTCTCAGAAGAGGAGAGTGGGTAGTTTTAATCAGAATTGTTGTTGGGAAAGCCAAGAGGTTGGCAGATTACAGCATGCCCATCACTGACTTCAGAGTCAAGCAGACTTTGAACAAAAACAGTGTCTGAACCCAGTCTCTCTGCAGAGAGCCAGCATAAACTCAATGTGCTGAAGGATCTGTATTATTTCTCTTCACGGATGCTGCCAGACCTCCTGAGCTTTTCCAGCAACTTCTGTTTTTGGATCTATATTTACCGCCTGTCTTAATTCATACTAAATTCCATTCCCCTGTCAGCTCTGAGCTCAAGGGCCCTGGGTCAAGTTGCTTCTCAATTTTTGAAATTTTCTTCCTAACTTTCGAATCTCTCCATGTCCTTATCCCTTCCCTAACTCAGTAATCTCCTCCAGGCCCGGGGACGGTGTCAATTCAGAGTAGAAATAGGCTATTTGTCTCTCACAGCTGTCTGCACTCCTCTAATTCTGACTTCTTGACGAATCACCTCATCGCTAGTGGTTAGGCCTGAAGTTGCCACGGCGACATTTGTATGTCACACTTTTCCACCTTGCGTGTCTCCATTAAGAGATCTCCTTGAACCTACACCTTTAACTAAACTTTCGTTTGTCTGGTCTCATATCCCTTTGTGTACCTCGGTGTCACACCTTGTTTAATAACATACCCTGTGAAGCACTTGGTGATTTTGTTTCGGGTTGAAGGTGCTGTAGAAATATTGGTGAAAGTAGCAGCCATCAATTGAGAAACGTCTTTGAGACTGGTGACTTCCAAAATATTTACTGTTGAACTTTATTTTATTAGCAATACTCGTGTTAGTGCAGTTGTCTAAATTGTACACATGCAAATGGCGCTCTCCACGTAGACACTAATAAATGTTAGAAGGTTCCGGAGTCCTGGCTATCCCAGTGTTAATATTTAGCTTTCTGGATGAGTTCCCCTTAGCGTTAAAAATGTAAAGACGGGGTATTTAGACCTATTCCTGTCAGCATATTTAGTTGCCAAGTTTTCGTTGCATGACTCCCTTTTCAAATTCCACAATGATTTTCTTTGTCTTAACAATATCTTTAACTATTGGAATAAAATGTAAACTATGTAGAGCAGGCAATAACACGATGTAGGAAGTCATTCCCTAAGGTGATTGTTTCCAAATTATTAGCACTCGGTGTGGTCAATGTTGATGCTGCTAAGTCTGAGTCTTCAACGAGACCTCTCTTGACTCTGCGACAATCTCCCTCACATTTGGAGCCTTCTGAAAACCTTTCCTCCCACCTTGTTGTAGATAACACTCCCCACCTTCATGTCCCCCACATTTCACTTCACTCTATTCCATTATCTTTTATTCACTCATGGGATGTGGCCACTGCTGGCAGTCTGGTGTTTATTGCCTGTCCCTAGTTGCCCTTGAGAAGGTGGTGATGAGCTGATTTTTTTGGAACCGCTCCAGTCCATGTGCTGTAGGGACACCCTCCAATATCATTAGGGAGGGCATTCCAGGATTTTAACCCAGCGATAGTGAAGGAACATTTCCAAGTCAGGACGGCGAGTGGCTTGGAGGGAAACTTGCAGTTGGTGATGTATCTGCTGCCCTTGTCCTTCTGGAGAGGAATGATTGTGGGTTTGGAAGGTGCTGCCTTGGTGAATTGCTGCATCTTGTAGATGGTACACACTGTCGCTAGTGGTGGAGGGAGTGGGGGTGCGTCAATGTGGTGCTAATCAAGTGGGCTACTTGACTTGGATGGTGTTGAGCTTCTTGAGTGTTGTTGGAGCTGCACCCATCACACAGGTGTAATGGACAGCAAAGAAGGCTACAGCAATGAGTACAATAGGATCTTGATCAAATGGACCAAATGGCCAAGGGGTGACAGATGGAGTTTATTTGAGATAAATGTTGTGAGGTGCTGCATTTTGGAAAGGCAAATCAGGACAGGACTTACACACTTAATGGTAAGGTCCTGAGGAGTGCTGTTGAATAAACAGACCTTGGAATGCAGGTTGAAAGCGGAGAAGGCATTTGTTATGCTTGTCTTTATTGGTCAGTGCATTGAGTGCAGGAGTTGGGAGGTCATGTTGGAGCTGTACAGGACATTGTTTCGGCCACTTTTGGAATACTGCATGCAATTCTGGTCTCCCTGCTATAGGAAGGACCTTATGAAACTTGAAAGGGTTCAGAAAAGATTTACAAGGATGGTGGTGCATGTATGGAACGAGCTGCCAGAGGAAGTGGTGGAGGCTGGTACAATTACAACATTTTAAAGGCATTTGGACTGGTATATAAATAGGAAGGGTTTAGAGGGATATGGGCCAAGTGCTGGCAAATGGGACTAGATTAATTTCGGATATCTGGTCGGCATGGATAAGTTGGACCGAAGGGTGTGTTTCTGTGCTATACATCTCTATGATTCCATGATGTCCCTGATCTTCAAGGCACAAGTCAGGAGTGTGATGGAATACTGTCCATTTCACAGGATAACTGAAACTACAACAACATTCAAGCAGCTCAATGCCATCCCAATGAAGCAACCAACTTTATTGGCATCCTAGCCACCATCTTCAACATTCACTCCCTCCACCTCTGATGCACAGTGACAGCAGTGTCTACCAGCAACAAAAGGCACTGGAACAACCTACTGATTCTCCTTCGTCAGCACCTTCCAAACCCCCTATCCTCTATCACCTGGAAGGGCAAGAGCAGAGTTTGCGAGGGAACACTACAACCCGCCATGGCTTCAAGTACTTGGGCTCTGTGAACTGGAATTTCCATCTGTAGTGATGGTAATGAGTGGACCTCTTGTATTTGAGTTCCCTAATTGGGGCTGTGAACCTGGTCCAGTCAGGGAGCCCTGGCTGACAGACATAAAGAGGAGTGTCAGAGGTTGTGTTCACTCAGCTGGATCAGTGTCAAGGACTTTCCCATAAAGGGTGATTTGGTGACAGGATACCGGCCTCAATGGAGTTATTTCACTTCCTGTCTGATTCACTGTACTCCTTAAATATACCCCTGAATACCTGCAACCTTGCTCCAATGCTTGGCCATCCTTTTTTTTAAAAAATTCAATCCATCCAGCTATCTCCTTCTTCACCTTGGCATCAAAATATTTGGTAAATATGGCTGTTGTTAAGGACACAGGGGGATGCTTCGATGCAAGTTAAAAGGTGCTATATGAATGCAAGTTGTTTTTATTGTTCTTATCTAGACTGGCATCACCCAATCTTCTTGAGCATCTGTCTAGGTCAGTCAAAGCACTTGAATAGGAGTGGGCTGTTCAGCCCCTCAAAAACAATATTGCTGATCCATTTAGCCATCCTGTTCAGGTGTACACTCAGGTGTACACCAAGAATTATAGGGTGGGGGAGCAGGAAATAGCCATTCGGCCCTCGGGGCCTGCTGTTCCATTCAATGAGATCTTGGCCGATGTGGTGGTGGTTCTAACTCCCCATAACCTATGGCTTCCTTGTCTGTCAAAAATCTGTCTGAGCCAGCCTTGAATTAATTCAACGTGCCATCCTCTACGCTTTGAGACCACTGTGATTAGCACCATGGTGCTGTGGGGGCTGACACCATCCAAAGCGTTCAGAGGGGAGCATGAGTCGAAGCAATGGCCGAGTGGCATTATCGTGGGTTGACTTAAGCTGGAACTCAGCTAATGTTCTGGGGACACAGGTTTGAATCCTGCCAAGGCAGATGGTGGAACCCGAATTCAACTGGGGAAAGAAAAATCTGGGATTAAGAATCTACCATTACTGATTGTCAGGAAAATCCCGTCTGGCTCATTAATGCCCTTCAGGGAAGGAAATCTGCCATCCCCACCGGTCTGACCACCATGTGACTCCAGGCTCACAGCAGCACTGAGTGGCTGCCCTCTGAAATGGCCACTCAGTGCTAGGGACAGGCAATAATATTGACTAGCCAGCCATGCCCACATCCCATGAGTGGACAAAAGGCCTTCCCTTTTTTCTGAGCGCAAATTGGTTGCCGCCTTTGACCACTGTGTCCGTATCTGAATGAATTGACCTTAGAGCTGCCTGAGTTCATGCCTTCCTATCTTACACATACCTAAATACCTGCTGTAAACTTGCGCAATGTGAAACTGGAAGCCTGTAAACAACATAACTTCTGCTTGTTGGGTCTTGTCTCAATGATGATTCAGTGCTGAATGTGAGGGCAGGGGTCCACCACAAATAATCGGTCCATCACACCACATTACAGAGATTCCAGGAAGCCAGCCCTCACTCCCCACCTCCCCAATATAAGGACATGTCTTCTTCCTTTCATTTTAATCCAGAAATATTCTTACACACGACTAATGCATTTTCCCCATCACCAAATCATCCGTGGCATTCCTCATCTATTCACCATCACTAGTAAATCACTGGTGTTTCCCAGTCCATTTATTTACAAGCATAGCTTATTAAGAGTGACAGAGTGGCTCAGTGGTTAGCACTGCTGCCGCACAGCACCAGGGACCCGGGTTCAATCCCACCCTTGGGTGGGTGACTGCCTGTCTGATGCTTATACATTCTCCCTGTATCTGTGTGGGTTTCCTCCAAAGATGTGCAGCTTAGGTGGATTGGCCATAGGGTTTGCAGAGTTATTGGGTTGGGATACCCTTTGGAGGGTCAGTGTGGACTCAATGGGCTGAAGGGCCCACTTGAAAACTGTAGGGGTTCTATGATTGTAGACCACCAAAGAGAGAGAGGAGAACTGGAAGGAGAGATAAAGTTTTCTGCTCCCTCCCTCTCTCTGAAGGCATCGAGAATATTGGTGGACACTGCCACAAGGATATTTTATTCTCTATAAACGTTAGTTTCTGCAATTAAACCCTCTGTCGTTGCTGCTGCCTCATGTCATCATGTAAGACCTGTCAAATCGTGCAAGAATCTCAGAGATTTACAGAAGGACAGGACTCATTGTGTCAGTTCCCAGCTCTCGGAAACCCTGAACTTCAGGAGCTAAAGCTGTTTGGACTGAGCAAAATCGACATGTATGAAAATATAAAATGCAGGCAGTGCTCCGGTAAGTAAAGGCAAAACGGTTCAGAGTAAATAAGGGGGGTGGGGGGTGGGGGGGAGGGGGAGGGAGGCAAACCAGTGGGTTGCAAAAGTGTCCCAATGTTGCTGGCTGCAGACCGCTCACTGGCCTGCAATGGGAAATGGTTAACCCAGAGCCGAGAATGAATCTCAACCTGCACCTGCGCTGGGGAATGGTTACAGCCGAATCCTCGCCTGATGGGAGGTGCTGCCCCCCGGAGGATGGCAGCCTGCAGGCTAATGGTGTTCCAGTTCCCCCTTTCCTCCCCCCTTCCAGCTTCTTTGCAAGTCTGATCTCCTGCAGCAGTGTCGCAGTGGGAAGCACTGGCGTGGCAGAGTTCTGTTTGGCCGATACCAGCCATCGGGAAAGAAGATTGCATGGCTATTGCTTTGCCTGGACCGCCGTGCCAGGCCAGTTCCCCTGTTGGTTCTTTGGATTGGGACATTGAATGCCCGCTGGTTTAGTGAGCTGAGGAGGTGGGTGAGGCACAGTATTCAGCCCGTGCACCAACACCGTTGCTGTGTGGAAGGCATGGTTCTGGGAAAGAGGGACTTCGGCGATGAATAAGATCAGGGAGAGTTGTCAAACCATCTCAGAGAAGGGTGGCACAGTGGCTCAGTGGGTAGCACTGCCAACCAGGGACCCGGGTTCGATTCCACCCTCGGGTGACTGCCTGTGTGGAGTTTGCAGGTTCTACCGGTGTCAGCATGGGTTTGCTCTGGTTCCCTCCCACAATCCAAAGGTGTGCAGACTTGGGTGGACTGGCATTGGGAAATGGGGGTTGCAGGGACGGTGTGGTTTTGGGCGGGATGTTCTTTGGAGAGTCGGGATAGGCTGAGTGGCCTGCTTCCACAATGTAGCGATTCTATTCTATGAGTCTGAACCTGTAAGGCTCAAGACTTTGAGGAGGGTTGTGGGTGGGAGGGGGAGAGAGTTGGAGTAATGTGTTAACATCAAGACCCAGTGAGATCATGACATAATGATGATACAAAGACAAATTAGCTCCTGCACAAAGGATGAAATGCTTCCCAAGAGTAGCCAATTTAAACAGGAGCTCCCAATCGTACAATACACAGCACCTTCAAGGACAAGGGCAGCAGTTATGTGGGAATATACTTTGGATATATATACATAGTACCTTCACTGTCACTGGGCAAAGTCCTAAACTGTCAGATTACTCCCTAACACTTCTATGGCATTAATGACATACAAGTGTTTACCCCATAACAGCCCTGTGATATACACACTATAACAGCCCTGTGGTATACACACTATACCAGCCTGTGATATACAAACTATAACAGCCCTGTGATATACACCCCATAACAGCCCTGTGATATACATACTATAACCGCCCTGTGATATACACACTATAACAGCCCTGTGGTATACACACTATAACCATCCTGTGATATACAAACTATAACAGCCCTGTGATATACACCCCATAACAGCCCTGTGATATACATACTATAACTGCCCTGTGATATACACACTATAACAGCCCTGTAATATACACCTTGTAATAGCTCTGTGATATACACACGAGAACAGACATGTGATATACACCCCATAACCACCTTATGATATACACCCTATAACAGACGTGTGATATACACCCTATAACAGCCCTGTGATTTACATCTCATAACAGCACTGTGATATACACCCTACAATAGCCCTGTGATATATACCCGATAACAGCCCTGTGACATACACCCTATACCATTCCTGTGATATATACCCCATAACAGCCCTATGATATATTCCCTATAACAGCCCTGTGATATACATCTTATAACAACGCTGTGATATACATCCCATAACCACCCTGTGATGTACACCGTATAACAGCTTTTGATATATACCCGATAACCACCCTGTGATATACTCCCTACAATAGCGTTGCGATATACACACTATGACAGCCCTGTGATATAAACCCTATAACTACCCTGTGATATACACACTGCAACAACCCTGTGATATACACCCCATAACAGCATTGTGATATACATTCCATAACATCCCCATGCTATACACCCTATCACAGCTCTGTGATATACACTCTGTAACAGCCCTGTGACATACACCGTATAACAGCCCTGTGACATACATACTATGACAGCCCTGTGTTATACACCCTATAACATCCCTGTGCTATACACCCTATAATAGCCCTGTGATATACACCCTGTAACAGCCCTGTGATATACACCCCATAACTGCCCCGTGATATATACACTATAACAGCCCTGTGATATAAACCCGCTAACCGCCCTGTGACATATACACTGTAACAGCCCTGTCATGTACACCCCATAACAGCATCGTGATATACACCCTATAACAGCCCTGTGATATACACCCTTTAACCACCCTGTGATACACACTTTAACAGCCCTGTAATATACACCCTATAACAGCCCTGTGACATACGCACTATAACAGCACTGTGATAGACACCCTATAACAGCATTGTGCTATACACCCTATAACAGCCCTGTGATATACACACTATAACAGCACTGTTATATACACCCCATCACAGCCCTGTGATATACATCTTATCACAGCCCTGTGATATACACCCCATAACCGCCCTGTGATATACACCCTATAACTGCACTGTGATATACTCCCTACAACAGCATTGCAATTTACACCCTTTAACCGCCCAGTGATATACACACTATAACAGCCCTGTGATATAAACCCGTTAACCGCCCTGTGACATACACACTGTAACAGCCCTGTCATATACACCCCATAACAGCATTGTGATATACACCCTATAACAGCCCTGTGATATACACCCTTTAACCGCCTTGTGATACATACTATAATAGCCCTATGATATACACCCTATAACAGCCTTGTGATATACACTTTGTACAGCCCTGTGCTATACACCCTATAACAGCCCTGTGATATACACCCTGTAACAGCCCTGTGATATACAGCTTATAACAGCCTCGTGCTATACACCCTATACCAACCCTGTGATATACACCCTGTAACAGCCCTGTGATATGCACACTATAACAGCCCTGTGATATACACCCTGTAACAGCCCTGTTATATACACCCCAAAACAGCCCTGTGATAACAATCCATAACAACCTTGTGATATACACACTATAACAGCATTTTGATATATACCCCATACAGTGCTGTGATATACTCCCTATAACAGCCCTGTGATATACTCCCTATAACAGCCCTGTGATATTCACCCGATAACAGCCTAGTGCTATACACCCTAAAACAGCCCTGTGATATACTCCCTATAACCGCCCTGTGATATACTCCCTATAACCTCCCTGTGATATACAGCCCATAACAGCCCTGTGATATACACCCTGTAACAGCACTGTGATATACACACCATAACAGCCCTGTGATATTTCACCCTATACAAGCACTTTGATATACACACTGTAACAGCCCTGTGATATACACACTATAACAGCCCTGTGATATACTCCCTATAACAGCCCTGTGATATACACCCCGTAACAGCCCTGTGATATGAACCCTATAACAGCCCTGTGATATTCACCCGATAACAGCCCAGTGCTATACACCCTATAACAACCCTGTGATGTACTTCCTATAACCGCCCTGTGATATACACCCCGTAATCGCTCTGTGATATACACCCTGTAACAGCCCTGTGATGTACACACCATAACAGCCCTGTGATATACACCCTATAACAGCACTTTGACATACACACTGTAACAGCCTTGTGATATACACATTATAACCGCCCTTTGATGTACACCCATAACAGCCCCGTCATATACAACATGTAACAGCCCTGCAATATACACACTATAACAGCCCAGTGATATACACCCTATAACAGCCCTGTGATATATATACACTATAATCGCCTTGTGATATAACACTATAACAGACATGCGATAAACATACTATAATAGTCCTGTGATATACACCCCATAACAGCATCGTGATATACATCCCATAACAGCATTGTGATGTACACCCTATAACAGATATGTGATATACACCCTATAACCACCCTGTGATATACTCCCTACAACAGCATTGCGATATACACCCTTTAACCGCCCTGTGATATACACCCTATAACAGCCCAGTGATATACATCCCGTAACAGCATTGTGATATACTCCCCATAACCACCTTGTGGTATATACCCTATAACAGCCCTGTGATATACACACTATAACCGCCTTGTGATATAACACTATAACAGACACGTGATATACATACTATAATAGTCCTGTGATACACACCCCATAACAGTCCTGTGATATACACCCTATAACAGCCCTGAGATAACATCCCATAACAGCATTGTGATATACACCCCATAACAGCATTGTCATATACATTCCATAACAACCCTGTAATATACACCCTATAACAGCCCTGTGACATACACACTATAACAGCCCTGTGTTATACACCCTATAACAGCCCTGTGATATACACCCCATAACAGACCTGTGATATACATCCCATAACAGCATTGTCATATACATTCCATAACAACCCTGTAATATACACCCTATAACAGCCCTGTGACATACACACTATAACAGCCCTGTGTTATACACCCTATAACAGCCCTGTGATATACACCCCATAACAGACCTGTGATATACATCCCATAACAGCATTGTGAGGTCCACCCTATAACAGACATGTGATGTACATACTATAACCACCCTGTGATATACTCCCTACAACAGCATTGCGATATACACCCTTTAACCGCCCTGTGATATACACACTGTAACAGCCCTGTGATATACACCCATAACAGCATTGTGATATACATTCCATAACAGCCCTGTAATATACACCCTTTAACAGCCCTGTGACATACACCCTATAACAGCCCTGTGATATAAACCCCATAATAGCCCTGTGATAGGCACCCTATAACAGCACTGTGACATAAACCCTACAACAGCCCTGTTATATACACACTATAACAGCCCTGTGATATACACACTATAACAGCCCTGTGATATACATCTTATCACAGCCCTGTGATATACACCCCATAATGGCCCAGTGATATACACACCCATAACAGCCCTGTGATATAAACCCTATATCTGCCCTGAGATGTACACACTGTAACAACCCTGTGATATAAACCCCACAACAGCATTGTGATATACACCCTATAATAGCCCTGTGATATACACCCTTTAACCGCCCTGTGATATACACTATAACAGCCCTGTAATATACACCCTACAACAGCCCTGTGATATACACTTTATAACAGCCCTATGATATACACACTATAATAGCCCTGTGATGTACACACTATAACAGCCCTGTGATATACAACCCAAAACCGCCTTGTGATATACACACTATAACAGCATTTTGATATACACCCTATAACAGCGCTGTGATATACTCCCTATAACCGTCCTGTGATATACTCCCTATAACCGCCCTGTGATATACACCCTGTAACAGCCCTGTGATATACACACTGTAACAGCCCTGTGATATACACACTATATCAGCCCTGTGATGTACATCCCATAACAGCATTGTGATACACACCCTATAACAGATGTGATATACACCCCATAACCACCATGTGATGTACACTCTATAACAGACATGTGATATACAACCCATAACCGCCTTGTGATATAACACTATAACAGCCCTGTGGTATACACCCCATTACAGACCTGTGATATACACACTATAACAGCCCTGTGATATAGACCCCATAACAGCTTTGTGATATACACCCGATAACAGACATGTGATATATACACTATAACAGTCCTGTGATATACACCCCATAACAGCCCTATGATATACTCCCTATAACCACCCTGTGATATACACATTGTTACAGCTCTGCAATATACACACTATAACGCCCTTTGATATACATCCCATAACAGCATTGTGATATACACCCTATAACAGACATGTGATAAACATACTATAATAGTCCTGTGATATACACCCCATAACAGCATCGTGATATACATCCCATAACAGCATTGTGATGTACACCCTATAACAGATATGTGATATACACCCTATAATCACCCTGTGATATACTCCCTACAACACTCCATAACCACCTGTGATATACACCCTATAACAGACATTTGATATACACACTATAACAGTCCTTTGATATACACCCCATAACAGCCCTGTGATATACACCCTATGACAGCATTGTGATGTACACTCTATAACAGACATGTGATATACAGAGCTGAAAATGTGTTGCTGGAAAAGCGCAGCAGGTCAGGCAGCATCCAGGGAACAGGAGAATCGACGTTTCGGGCATAAGTCCTTCTTCAGGAAGGGCTTATGCCTGATATACACCCTAGGCTGATATACACCCTATAACAACCCTGTGATATACACCCCATTACAGCCCTGTGATATACACCTTGTAACAGCCCTGTGATATACACCCCATAACAGCCATATAATATACATACTATAACAGCCCTGTGGTGTACACCCCATGGCAGCCGTATGATGTACACACAATAACAGCATTGTGATATATACCCCATAACAGCCCTGTGATATACTCCCTATAACAGCTCTGTGATATACACCATATAGCAGCCCTGTGATATACACCCCATAACAGCCCTGTGATATACATCCCATAACAGCATTGTGATGTACACCCTATAACAGATATGTGATATACACCCTATAACAGCCCTGTGATATACATCCCATAACAGCATTGTGATATACACCCTATAACAGCCCTGTGATATACACACTATAACGCCCTGTGATATACACCCTATAACACCACTGTGACATACACCCTATAACAGCCCTGTAATATACACCCTATTATAAAATGCCTTGTGATATATATACCCCATAACATCCCTGTGATATACACCCTATAACATCCTGTGATATAAACCCTATAACAGCCCAGTGATATATACTCCAAAACAGCCCTGTGATATACACCCTTTAACAGCCCTGTGATATATACCCCATAACAGCACTGTAAATCTCTCTCTAATTTGTTATTCCCTCTCTCCCTTTTTAAATAGTGGGTTACATTTGCGATTCTTCAATCTGTAGGAACTGCTCAAGAGTCTTTAGAATTTTGGCATTAGACCACCCATACATCCATTATGTCCAGGGCCACTTCCTCTGGTATCTTGGGAGGTAGATTATCTGGTTCGAGTAGGCAAAAATGAGGACTGCAGACGCTGGAAACCAGAGTTTAGATCAGAGTGGTGCTGGAAAAGCACAGCAGTTCAGGCAGCATCCGAGGAGCGGTAAAATCAACGTTTCGGGCAAAAGCCCTTCATCTGGAACCTGAAACGTCGATTTTCCTGCTCCTTGAATGCTGCCTGACCTGCTGTGCTTCCCCTATCTGGTCTGAGTGATTTGTCAGCCTTTAACCCCACAAATCTCCCCAGTACTAGTTTGTTACTAACTCTGATTTTCTTCAATTCTGTTCTTGGTTCCCTGACATTTCTGGGAAAATTAGAAGAATGTAGCTTTCAACCCCTATTTATTTCACTGGTTATATTCGTTCTCTGTTAGTTCAGTTAAGCTGCAACTATGACAGTGGATACTTTCAATAAAATGCCTTTTTTAATCCCAGCAGCCAAAAATTTCCATTCAGTTGAGTACAGCCCTAGGGTGGGAAAGAATTAGACTGTGTTAATTGTAAAATTGAGGCCTATCCCTGAGAAATTCCCTTTATGTTGTGTGACTTTTCAATAGTAACTACGATATGCTATCTCGATGGGTTGTGAGGACTGGAGGACCTTGCAGAGTGAGGCCACGGCTGGAATTGCAAATAAAAGATGACAAACAACAAGGAGATTAATGGATGACTTCAGTTACAATAGTGCCTTTGGTGTGTGCGTAACAGGAATGTTCCCAAGAACTATTTGACGCCAAGCTAACTGGATAGCTGACCAAAGACTAGATCAAAGATTAAATTTCAGGAGGGATCTTAAAGGAGGAACAGTGGAGAGATTTAGAACATAGCACAGTACAGGCCCTTCGGCCCACGATGTTGTACCGAGCATTTATCTTAAGCTAAGATCAACCTCACCCACACAGCCCTCAGTTTACCGCTGTCCATGTGCTTGTCCAGCAGTCGCTTAAATGTCCCTAATGTCTCTGACTCTACTACCACCGCTGGCAGTGCATTCCACGCACTCAGCACTCTCTGGGTAAATAACCTACCTCTGACATCTCCCTTCCTGTAATCACCATAAAATTAAGACCCCCTCATGACAGCCATTTCTGTCCTGGGGAAAAGTCTCTGGCTATCTACTCTATCTATGCATTGCATTACCTTGTACACCTCTATCAAGTCACCTCTCTTCCTTCTTCCCTCCAGTGTGAAAAGCCCGAGCTTACTCAACCTCACTTCATAAGACAAGCCATCCAATCCAGGCAGCATCCTGGTAAACCTCCTCTGCACTCTGTCTAAAGCATCTACATCCTTCTACTAATGAAGCGGCCAGAACTGGACACAATATTCCAAGTGTGGTCTAACCAGGGTTTTATAGAGCTGCAGCAAAACCTCACAGCTCTCAAACTCAATCCCCCTGCCAAAATACCACGTGCCTTCTTAACAATCCTATCAACTTGGGTGGCAATTTTGCAGGGTCTATATATATACGTGGACCCCAAGATCCCACTGTTGCTCCACACTGCCAAGAATTCAGCATTCAAACTTGACCTTTCAAAATGAATCACTTTGCATTTATCGAGGTTGAATTCCATCTGCCACTTCTCAGCCCAGCTCTGCATCCGTCAATGTAGTTTGCAACAGCCCTCGACACTATCTACGACACCACTGATCTTTGTGTCATCAGCAAACTTACTAACCCACCCTTCCACTTCTTCATCCAAGTCATTGACAAAAATTGCAAAGAGCAGAGGTCCCAGAACAGAACCCTGAGGGATACCAACCTCCAGGCGGAATATTTCCCATCCATGACCACTCACTGTCTTCTTTCGGCCAGCCAATTCTGTACCCAGACAGAATGAGCCTACCATGGGGAATCTTATCAAATGCCTTACTGAAATCCATATCCACCACATCCACTGCTCGACCTACATCAGCTTGTCTCGCCACATCCACAGCCCCCTGATGAAGAAGCAGCACTCTGAAAGCTAGTAGTTCCAAACAGATGTGTTGGATGATAACCTGGTGTTGTGCGATTTTTAACTTTGTTCATGCAAAGATAGTAATTGACAATGCCACTGAGTGCTATCCAAAAGGATTGGGTTCATAGAACCCCGACAGTCCGGAAAGAGGCCATTCAGCCCATCGAGTCTGCACTGAAGAGCACCCCATACAGGCCAGCCCCCATCCCTATAATCCTGCATTTCCCATGGCTATTCCACCTAACATACACATGAACTATGAAGTAGCGTGTCTTAAGAACTTTGGAGCTCAGGCTGAGGGTTTTGATGTATGTTTGCTCACTGAGAGGCAACATTCCTTTTCAGACATTTCATCACCATACTAGGTAACATCATCAGTGAGCCTCCAGTGAAGCACTGGTTATGACCTGCTTTCTGTTTATGTGTTTAGGTTTCCTTGGGCTGGTGATGTCATTTCCTGTTCTTTTTCTCAGAGGGTGGCTGAAGGGGTCCAAGTCAATGTGTTTGTTGATAGAGTTCCGGTTAGCATGCCATGCTTCTAGAATTCTCCTGCAGGTCTCTGTTTGGCTTGTCCTAGGATGGATGTGTTGTCCCAATCGAAGTCTGGGAAATGACATCACCACAGGAAATGACATCACCAAACCAAGGAGACCTAAACACACAAATAGAAAGCGGATCATAACACCAGTGCTTCACTGGAGGCTCACTGATAATGTTATCGCATATGGTGACAAAACGTCTGAAAGCGAACCTTCCAGCTCAGCGAGCAAACTTACATTTGGAACACTGTGGAGTAATATAGCATGGCCAATCCACCTAATCTGCACATCTCCGGCCTGTTGGAGGAAACCGGAGCAAACCCATGCAGAGAATGTTGAAACTCCATACAGACGGTCACCCGATGGTAGAATCGAACCTGGTTTCCTGGCACTGTGAGGCACCAGTGCTAACCACTGTGCCACCATGAGCTGGGAGGTCAAGCATTAGGTTTGGATGGACCGTGGGAAGGAAGCTGTGGAATTCCCAAAGCAGCTGAGATTTAATAGAATTAGAGTCACACAGCAGATTCTGAGGTCACAGCAGGATCAACAAAGTGAGTTGCCTGAGGGCACAGGTGGCTTTGAAATGGGAAAGTGCTAAAACTGAGGAATTGACTGGATCAGCAGGCTCCTCCCGGAAAGGTGAGGACAGAGGGAGGCAATGGGCTGGTTGATTTGCAACAGGAAAGACAGCCTTTGGTATGTCCGTCACCTACATCCCCGAGATGATATGTAGAGCTATGGGATTTAACCCGGCCACCATTTGTAACCTTACAGTCAGTTCTAAGACCCTAATGATTGAAAAAAATTCACGAGGCTGTCCACGTTGCCTTTCGAACTGGTTCATGGTTTTAGGGCAGGTTGTGATATCAGAGCAATATTCAATATGCCGCTACCTCACCTTCAGTATCTTCAGATTCCCAGTATCTTCAACCTTTGCAATCATTTTCCCATGGAGAATCCCAGACTTCCTGCAGCATTTCCTGATACAAAATGAATACTGGATCTGATTTCACTCATTGAGGGATGTGAAGGTATCAGGGATGGTGCAGGAAGGATTTACGAGAATCCTCCCAGGGATGAGGGTCACCTGCATTACCATTGGGAGAAACTGCAGCTCCTGGGAAAGACAAAGTTGAGAGAAATTTCAAACGAGGCATGAAAGTTCCTGACAGAGTAGATTAGGGGAAACAGATCCCGTTGATCGGATAAATTTAAAGTGATTGGCAAACAGACAAACAATGATGGGAGGGAAACCTTTTCCCCGCAGAGAGTGGTTAAGATCTGGAATGCACGACTGGAGGAGGAGGATCCAACCTTGGCTTTCAACTCCAACTTCAATTTCCCTAGGAATGAAAATTTACAGGGTCCATGAGGAAACGCTGTGGGATTGGGACTTAGCTTGAGTGCCTCTCGCGAAGGGGTGACACTGACGTGGTGGCCCACTGGTCTCCAACGCTGTGTGATCACAAGCCAGAGAAGACATGGCACGAATGCTATATTGTATCTGAGTCCAAACACACAGGGAGAGGGATTACAGACCTTGTTGCAGTGACTGCAAATTGACAGAGGGTGGCAGATTTCCCACATGAATCCTAGAATGGGCAGGCATTCCAACATCCTTAACAAAACAGGAATCTTCCCGATGGAAGACGATCGATGCAAGGTCAGATTGGATAGCAGGCAGTGGAAACTTCATCACAGTTGACCTTGCCACTTTCCCCTTCAATATAGCAGCGACGACCCTTCAAAGGCTTCAGACTTCAGCTGTGAAACACATTTCAATGTGCTCAGGCCTGTATAAATGGCAAAGGGCTTGTTAGACGCGAACACTGGGTAAGATCGAGTCATGATCATGACTAGCTGATCAGAGGTCAGGAATTGGAATTACCTTGTGGCACATTAAAAGGGTTATTTGGATGAAGAGGCAGTTTTAACGTAACCTGTTTGTTCCAGGACTGGCAATGTTTATTCGGGTGTAGAGAGTTTTTTTAAATTAATTTGTGGGACGTGGGTATCACAGCTGGACCAGCATTTATTGCCCGTCCCTAGTTACCCCCTTGAGAAGGTGGGGGTGAGCTGCCCTCTTGAGCTGCTGCAGTCCACATGATGTGGGTTGACCCACAATGCCTTTGGGGAGAGAATTCCAGGATTATGACCCAGTGACAGTGAAGGAGGTATGGGATAGATTAGATTCCCTACAGTGTGGAAACAGGCCCTTTGGCCCAACAACTCCACAGTGACCGTCCGAAAAGTAACCCACCCAGACCCATTTCCCCTACATTCTACCCCTGCCTAATGCACCTATCACTACGGGCAATTTAGCACGGCCAATTCACCTGACCTGCACATCTTTGGACTGTGGGTGGAAACCGGAGCACCCGGAGGAAACCCATGCAGAGACGGGGAGAACGTGCAAACTCCACACAGACAGTGCCCGAGGCGGGAATTGAACCTGGGACCCTGGTGCTGTGAGGCAGCAGTGCTAACCACTGAATACAACAGCAGGGAGGGAATGATGGAGCTGTACCGTTAGTTAGGCCACAGCTGGAGGACTGTGTGCATTTCTGGTCCCCACGCCATAGGAAGGATGCGATTGTACCAGAGAGGGTACACAGGAGATTGTTGCCTGGGCTGGAGTGAGTCAACTATGAAGAGAGACGAGACAGGTTGGGTTTGTTTACCCTCGAGCAGAGAAGGCTGAGGGGGAGGGGGAGCTGACTGAGATGTACAAAGTTATGTGGGACATGGATAAAGAGAAACATTTCTGCCTTTGCACAGGAATCAATACCAGGGGGCTCAGTTTGAAGGTAAGGAGCAGGAGGTTTACAGGAAAAAGAAACATCACCCAGAGAGTATCCAGTACTCACTGTCTAAAAGGATGGCCTAGATGGCAGGCATTTAAGATGAACACTGAAAACTGTAAAGCAAATCAGGATACGGGCCAAGTGCTGACAAATGGGATTGGGCTAGGTGCCTGATGCAGGAACAATGGGCAGAAAGGTCTTTTTCCTGTAAAACCTCAGTGGCTATGGAAAAGTGTGGAGTGAGCTACTCCCTTCAGGAGATGGAAGATGGACGTTACACAGGGCAGTGAGACACCCTCACAGCAACAGCCTCAGGACATGCCCTGGGCACGAAGTGTCACTCCCTTCATACCAACCCGGGGCCAGTTTCTACCCAATCGCTGGGTGAGTCTCACTAGCTCCCAGTGAAGGACGCTGCAGGCGCTACACAACTCGGCCGGAACCAGACCTGAGCAAGGTGACTCAGCCTTCAGGGCTTCCTGACACCTCTCCTGTCACCCATCTCAACAACAATTATCCCCCATTTTTTTTAGGAGTTTCACTCATGTGCAGCAGGAAGTAGGCTGATTCCGGGGGAGGGGAAGGGTGGGAGTGAGGGGGTAAGGAAGGGGAGAGAGAAATTGAGGACTGCAGATGCTGGAGATCAGAGTCAAGAGTGTAGCGCTGGAAAAGCACAGCAGGTCAGGCAGCATCCGAGGAGCAGGTGAGTTGATGTTTTGGGCATAAGTTCTTCATCAGGAATGAGGCTTGTGGGCCAAGGGGGCTGAGAGAGAAATGGGATGGGGTTGGGGTTGGGGGGGTGGGGGGGGGAGGTAGTTTAGAATGTGATAGGTAGATGAAGGTGGGGGGAGGAGGTGATAGATCAGAGAGGAGAGTGGAGCGGATAAATGGGAAAGACAATGGAGGTGCCGAGTTGGAGGTTTGGGACTTGGGTAAGATGGGGGAAGGGGAAATTAGGAAACTGGTGAAATCCATATTAATTCCATGTGGTTGCGGGGTCCCAGGGCGGAAGATGAGGTGTTCTTCCTCCAAGTGGAATTGGCAGAGGATGATGCGATGTGTACGGAGGTTGGTGAGGTGGTAGGTGAGGACCAGGGGGATTCTGTCCTTATTGCATTGGGAGGGGTGGGGTTCAAGGGCGGTGATGCAGGAAGTAAAGGAGATGTGCTGGAGGGCATCATCGACCACGTGGGAAGGGAAATTGCAATCTTGGAAGGAGGAGGCCATCTGGGATTTTCTAAGGTGGAATTGGTCATCCTGGGAGGGGAGAAGGATGAGGGGAAGGGGAAGGGGAGGGGGAGGATGGGGGGTGAAAAGGAATGGAGAGGGGATGGGGAATGGCAGTACAGGATGGGGAAAGAAACGGGTTACAATAAGGATAGGAGATGGGTGGAGGAGCAGATGGGGAGGGAAAGGGGAGGGGATGGAGAGGGAAGGGGAAGGAGGAGGGAAAGAGGAGGGGATAAGGAGGGAAGGGGAAGGGGACAGTGAGGGTATAGGGAGGGAAGGGGAGGGGATGGGGAAGGGAAGGGGAGGGGATAGAGAAGGAAGGGGCAGGGATGGGAGGGAAGGAGGAAGGGATGGGGAGGGAAGGGGGCAGGGATGGGGAGGGAAGGAGATGGGGATGGGGAGGGAAGGGGGAAGGGAGAAAAGAAGGGGAGGAGGGGAGAGGGAGGGGGAGGAAAGGGGAGGGGTTGGGGAGGGGAGGGGAGGGAAGGGGGCAAGGGGAGGGGGGAGGGGGGAAGGGGAGGTGGTGGGGAGGGGGGAAGAAAAGGGAGGGGGCAGGAAGGGGGAGAGGGAGGGATGGGGGAGTGGAGATGGGAGAGAAGAGGGGTGGGAAGGGGAGGAGGAGAGGGAAGGGGAGGGAAGGAGGAGGGGATGGGGAGGGGGTGGGGAGGGGATGGAGAGGGTGGGGGAGGACGGAGGGAGAATGGGGAGGGGGAGAGGAGGGGGGGTGGGTGTGGGGAGAGGGGAGGGAAGGGGGGAGAGGAGGAGGGGATGGGGAGGGGATGGGAGAGGGGATGGGAGTGGGGATGGGAGAGGGGATGGGAGAGGGGATGGGAGAGGGGATGGGAGAGGGGATGGGAGAGGGGTTGGGAGAGGGGTTGGGAGAGGGGTTGGGAGAGGGGTTGGGGAGGGGATGGGGAGGAGATGAGGGAGAGGATGGGGAGGGGATGGGATGGGGGATGGGATGGGGGAGGAATGGGGGAGGAATGGGGGAGGAATGGGGGAAGGGATGGGAGTGGGGATGGGAGAGGGGATGGGAGTGGGGATGGGGAGGGGATGGGAGAGGGGATGAGGGAGAGGATGGGGAGGGGATGGGATGTGGATGGGATTGGGGTGAGGATGGGGAGGGGATGAGGACGGAAGGAGGAGAGGATAGGGGAGAGGATGGGGAGAGGATGGGGGAGGGGATGAGGAGGGGATGGGGGAGGGGATGGGGTGGGGATGGGGGTGGGGATGAGGGAGGGGATGGGGGAGGGGATGGGGGAACGGGATGGGAAGGGGATGGGGCAGGGGATGGGGGAGGAATGGGGGAGGGGATGGGGGACGGGATGGGAAGGGGATGGGAGAGGGGATGGGGGAGGAATGGGGGAGGGGATGGGATGTGGATGGGATTGGGGTGGGGATGGGGAGGGGATGGGGAGGGGATGAGGAGGGAAGGAGGAGGGGATGGGGAGGGAAGGAGAAGGGATGGGGAGGGAAGGCGGTGGGGATGGGATGGGGTGGGGAGGTGATGGGGAGGAATGGGGGAGGGGATGGGATGTGGATGGGAATGGGGTGGGGATGGGGAGGGGATGGAGGGGATGCGGATGGAATGGGGAGGGAAGGAGGGGGGATGGGGAGGGAAGCAAGAGGGGATGGGGAGGGAAGGAGGAGGGGATGGGGAGGGATGCAGGAGGGGATGGGGAGGGATGGAGGAGGGGATGGGGAGGGAAGGAGGAGGGGATGGGGAGGGGAGGGGATGGGGAGGGATGGAGGAGGGGATGGGGAGGGAAGGAGGAGGGGATGGGGAGGGAAGCAGGAGGGGATGGGGAGGGGAGGGGATGGAGGAGGGGATGGGGGGATGGGGAGGGAGGAGAAAGAGGGAAGGGGGTGGAAGGATGAGGTGACGGCGAGTATATATGGTGTAGGTAAAAGGAAAACATTGCTAAGGGTCAGAACAGATAAATCAACAGCAAATTATAATGCATTTTATGTCGGTCCAACTTGCATTTCATTTGTTCTTTGGGGCTATGAGAGATTGCTGGCTGGGTCAGCATATATTCCTCATTGTCCTGGGGTGGGTGGTGCTGAACTACACTCTACACAGACTTTACTGGACATTGAATCATGTGAATGAATGCTACTATCTTATTAATAATTCGTCCTTGTTAACTTATTTTTCCACTTTCCCTTCCTCGTGTGTGTGTGTGTATGGCTTCATGTGTGTCTGTGTGTGTATGTATGACTCTGTTTGTGTGTCTGTGTGTGTATATATGACTCTGTTTGTGTGTGTGTGTGTATGGCTCCATGTGTGTCTGTGTGTGTGTGTATGACTCTGTTTGTGTGTGTGTGTGTGTATGGCTCCATGTGTGTCTGTGTGTGTGTGTATGACTCTGTTTGTGTGTGTATGGCTCCATGTGTGTCTGTGTGTGTATGTATGACTCTGTTTGTGTGTGTGTGTGTGTGTATGGCTCCATGTGTGTCTGTGTGTGTATGTATGATTCTCTGTGTGTGTGTGTGTGTGTATGGCTCCATGTGTGTCTGTGTGTGTATGTATGACTCTGTTTGTGTGTGTGTGTGTGTGTGTGTATATGACTCTGTTTGTGTGTGTGTGTATGGCTCCATGTGTGTCTGTGTGTGTATGGCTCCATGTGTGTCTGTGTGTGTATGTATGACTCTGTTTGTGTGTGTGCGTGTGCTACAACATTAAAAACAGTTTGTTGTGAGCAATGTAAAAATCTGATCTCAGAACAGAAACACACCATGTTTTTATCAGGAAAAAGCAGTGCTTTGCAAAGTTAAAAACCAGTTTGTTATGGAGCTTAGACTTTTGTCGTCATGTGAGCGGGCTCGGGTTTCAACCCATAACCTGCTGGCTGAAAAGCAAGGCCAGTACTGGCTCACACAATGCTGTCCTTGCTGTCCTGGGGAATGTGGGACAAAGTGGAGGAACCCATGTTTTGGTTTTGTCAGGCCTCAGTCAGATACCCCACACCATTCCCCACCGCCACCACCCCCCCCCCCCCCCCCCCGCCTCTGAAAACTGCACCTCAACAAGGAGAGACTGGGCTTGGAGTTCGGGGTGGGTATGCAGCAGAGATTTACCAGAATGATATAGGATTCCATAATGGGGGAAGGTTTGCGTAAACCTGGATTGCAATTGCCTTGAATTTAGAAGATTGAGGTCTGATCTGATTCAGGGTGTTTAAGATTTTAAAGGGGTCTGATAAGGTTGAGCAATAGCAGCAAAATCCCAAGGGATCAGATAGAATGCCAGTTTTATATTCAGTTTAATATTTCGAAAACTGTGCAAGGTAAAACTGATCTCAAACAGATACATTTGCAAAGCTGTAAGGTTCTTCATTGTAAACAATGTTATAATTACAATTTTTACCGTCAATACCCACGCTGAAATGTATCAAAGTCATAATTACTCTCATCATTTTGTACATGTATGTGCTAATTCAGTCATTTATATAATTTCATCTGAACACTGCATGTTAATATTCCATCTAACAATAAATCAGAAACTGATTCAGTGTAATTTAAAAGATGTCTAACATTTCTAATCAACCTGTTAGTGCAAATCCCTGGAGCAGTTTGGAACTTGAACCCTGGCAAAAATGGTCTATTATTGTGCAATGAACAGGTCCAATAGCGAGAGGTTATTAACAGTTCCAGATAATTTATACATCAGTGAAGAAACAATAATCTGCAAATCAAAAACGTAACAACGAGACATATTCAACTCATGCAACAAAATTCAGAAGATGTGCTGCTGGAGAAGTCATGATTGGGTTTGAAGAGCAATCGCAGTTGGAAGAGGATTAGAGTAAATATGGTGACAGTGTTCTCTTAATAATAATAATTGGAAGCACGTGACCAAATCTCCACTGGCATTCCTAGTCTCCAATCTCCCACACTGAACTACTTTCCACCACTTCTTGTTTTGCCTTATCAGGAAAACCTTCAAGGCTTTTTGAATCAATTAGTTCAGATGTGCTGTTACACACCTCTGGCACAAATGGGACTTGAACTCAGACCTTCCAGCCCAGAGGTAAAGGCACTACCATAGAACATTACAGCGCAGTACAGGCCCTTCGGCACTCGGTGTTGTGCCGACCTGTGAAACCAATCTGAAGCCCATCCAACCTAAACTATCCCATTTTCATCCATATGTTTATCCAATGGCCATTCAAATGCCCTTAAAGTTGGTGAGTCTACTACTGTTGCAGGCAGGCCGTTCCACACCCCTACTACTCTCTGAGTAAAGAAACTACCTCTGACATCTGTCCTATATCTGTCACCCCTCAATTTAAAGCTATGTCCCCTCGTGCTAGCCATCACCATCTGAGGAAAAAGGCCCTCCCTGTCCACCCTATCTAACCCTCTGATTATCTTATACGTCTCTATTAAGTCACCTCTCAACCTTCTTCTCTCCAATGAAAACAGCCCCCCAAGTCCCTCAGCCTTTCCTCATAAGACCTTCCCTCCATACCAGGCAACATCCTGGTAAAACTCCTCTGCACCCTTTCCAAAGCTTCCACATCCTTCCTATAATGTGGTGACCAGAACTGTACACAATACTCCAAGTGGGGCCACACCAGAGTTTTGTACAGCTGCAACTTGACCTCATGGCTCCGAAACTCAATCCCTCTACCTATAAAAGCCAATACACCACGTGCCTTCTTAACAACCTTATCAGCCTGGGTGGCAACTTTCAGGGATCTATGCACTTGGACACCGAGATCTCTCATGTGCTACACGAAGCCCCTAACAAAACTTCTATTCTCCCTCAGCCACCCTAGCTTTCCCTGAAATGGATCGATATAATTTGCTTCAACGTCTCCTAGTGGTGAGTGAAATAACTTTTTTTATAATTTATAAATTAATTAATTTGTACCTGTTATTTCAAGGACAAGGTGATGGTGAAAATTCAAGAGGGAGCCAGAATGATTGGATTCTGACGTGACACTGTTAACACAACCGAATGCCAAACTCAGATGAGCATGACCCAAGGGAACATTTCCCAAGTTGTGACATTTGTTGGGTTTTAGAGGATTACTTCATGGTATGTGGCTTCCCAGTCAATTAACCTGATGTTACAAACATCAAAGGGGCTTCACACAGTGGAAGAGGAGAAACTTTTTCTCCAGGTCAGGAAAGTCAGAAAATGGTCTCAAGCCCCCCAGCCTTTTCTCATAAGACCTTCCCTCCATACCATTTGGGTGGGGGTGGGTGTGGGGGGGTGGTCCTGAACAAGGAAGGAAGGGCCTGAAGACTGGAGCGTCACCAATCAGGAGCGTTGTCAGTGTGCACTGCTTGGCACAATGGGGAGTGGGAAAAATGCCAAAACTGACCGCGTTTTTTTTGTGTGCCAGGGAAGAAGTAGGAGTTGAGATACGGATCTGCTGCCCATTTGATTGAGTGGCAGACAGACTATGGTTAGTAAATAAGCTACAGGAGGAGGCTGATGCGGCTGGTGCTGTTTACCCTGGAGTACTGGCGGCTGAGGGGCGATCTTACAGAAGTTTACATAATGGTCAGGGTCATAGATAGGGTGAACAGTCAAATCTTTTCCCTGGGGTCGGGAAGCTCAAATCTAGAGGGCATAGGTTTAGGGTGAGAGGGGAAAGATATAAAAGGGACCTAAGCAGCAACATTTCACACAGAGGATGGTACGTGTATGGAATGAGCTGCCAGAGGATGTGGTGGAGGCTGGTACAATTACAGCATTTAAAAGGCATCTGGATGGGTATATGAATAGGTCGGGTTTGGGGGGATATATATTCCTGATGAAGGGCTTTTGCCCAAAACGTCGATTTTACTGCTCCTCGGATGCTGCCTGAACTGCTGTGCTCTTCCAGCAACACTAATCCAGAATCTAGAGGGATATGGGCCAAGTGCTGACAAATGGGACTAGATTAGATGGACGGGTTGGACCGAAGGGTCTGTTTCCGTGCTGTACATCTCTATGATGTGATGAACAGCTCTCTTCTGTTTCTCTGTAAAGTGGGAAAATGCAGTTGGGCCACGGCACTCCCTCCCTGCTCCTTAAAAACGCGAGCTGACCAGTTTCAGCGGGTCCATTTTGCAGCCAGTGTAGAAATAAGGGTAGAGCTCCTCGCTGAAGGTGTCGGTGAAAGTGTAGAGATGGGACATGTCATCGGCATTGTAGAAGGACAGCTGTCCGGCCTGGTAATCCAGGAAGAGACCGATCCTCTGGGGCTTGACGCTGAGGTGCAGGGGGGTGTGGGGCGAGGTGAGGGCCGAGTATTCCTCACCCGACCTCCTCAGGGCCCAGATACGGACCTCCGCCTGGTGGCCCTTCGGCCCGATGACGGCTTGCGGGGCCACACCGAGCACCCACTCCCAGTTGGCCCTCACCTTCACCTCCCAGTAAGCCGTCCCCGAAGCGAATCCCTCCGAGGCCAGGGCGCAGAGGCAGCGACCGAAAGTGTGCGGGCGCCGGGTCTGCTGTCTCCCGCTGGCGGCGCGCAGTCTCCTGCAGTCGGCCGACAGGGTGAGGTGGGGGTGGGCCGTCTTGGGATCGAAGACCAGAGGCGCTGGAACTGAAGCAGAGCGCCGTTAGCATTGGAACCTCAGCCATCTCGCTCCCCACTCCCCTCCCCCACCTCCTCCTTTCACCCACCTCCCTCCACCTCCCCCACCTCCTCCCTTCACCCACCTCGCCACACCCACCTCCCTCCCCCTCCCCCACCTCGTCCCTTCACTCACCTTACCTCACCCACCTCGCTCCCCACTCCCCTCCCCCACCTCCTCCTTTCACCCACCTCACCTCACCCACCTCCCTCCCCCTCGCCCACCTCCTCCCTTCACCCACCTCGCTCCCCACTCCCCTCCCCCACCTCCTCCTTTCACCCACCTCACCACACCCACCTCCCTCCCTCCCCTACACCCACCTCCTCCCTTCACCCACCTCGCCTCACCCACCTCCCTCCCCCCTCACCCACCTCCTCCCTTCACCCACCTCGCCTCACCCACCTCCCTCCCCCCCCCACCCACCTCCTCCCTTCACCCATCTCGCCTCACCCACCTCCCTCCCCCTCCCCCTCACCCACCTCCTCCCTTCACCCACCTCGCCTCACCCACCTCCCTCCCCCTCCCTCTCCCCATCTCCTCCTTTCACCCACCTCCCCTCCCTCACCTCGCTCCCCACTCCCTTCACCCACCTCCTCCTTTCACCCACCTCCCCTCCCCCACCTCGCTCCCCACTCCCTTCACCCACCTCCTCCTTTCACCCACCTCACCACACCCACCTCACCCCCCTCACCCACCTCCCTCCCCCTCACCCACCTCGCCACACCCACCTCCCTCCCCCTCACCCACCTCCTCCTTTCACCCACCTCACCACACCCACCTCCTCCCTTCACCCACCTCGCCTCACCCACCACCTCCCTTCACCCACCTCCCTCCCCCTCCCCCACCTCCCTCACACTGACCCACCTCGCCTCACTCACCTCCCTCGCCCTCACCCACCTCCTCCCTTCACCCAACTCGCCTCACCCACCTCCCTCACCCTCACCTACCTCCTCCCTTCACCCACCTTGCCTCACCCACCTCCCTCACCCTCACCTACCTCCTCCCTTCACCCACCTCGCCTCACCCACCTCCCTCACCCTCACCTACCTCCTCCCTTTACCCACCTCGTCTCACCCATCTCCCTCGCCCTCACCCACCTCCTCCCTTCACCCACCTCCCTCACACTCACCCACCTCGCCTCACTCACCCCTCAACCAAGCTGCTCTCTATTCTCCCTGTCCATACCCCTCCTCATCTCACACACCCCTCAACCACCCCCACCCCTACCTTCGGTCTAAAGCAAACAATCCAAGCCTGCCTGGTCTCTCCTTCTAGCCCAGTTAAAATAAAATTTCTCCATCCCCTGGCAATCTGGGGCAGCACGGTGGCACAGTGGTTAGCACTGCTGCCTCACAGCGCCAGGGACCCGGGTTCAATTCCCGCCTCAGGCGACTTTTTGTGTGGAGTTTGCACATTCTCCCTGTGTCTGCGTGGGTTTCCTCCGGGTGCTCCGGTTTCCTCCCACAGTCCAAAGATGTGCGGGTCAGGTGAATTGGCCATGCTAAATTGCCCTTAGCGATAGGTGCATTAGTCAGAGGATAGTGGGTCTGGGTGGGTTACCCTTCGGAGTGTTGGTGTGGATTTGTTGGGCCGAAGGGCCTGTTTCCACACCATCGGGAATCTAACCTAAAAAAATGAGACATCCTGGTGAACCTCCTGTGTAGGCCCTCTAGTGGTGGACACGAAAATAGACTGAGCTAAATATCACCAGGAATTGGGGTTGGAATAGGACACCAATGGCACCAGGTTTGTGTGCCTGCCCAGGGCTACATCGCGCCCCCACCCACCCACCACTTCATTTCTGGTCTGAGAGCACACAAGGATGCATGAGGAAGGCCCAAGTCACATCCCTCTCGATCGAGCGTGACAATTGGATTATTCCGGTGGTTTGACATGACAGCGACACAAAGCATTGGTCCCAACTTCTCGAGGCACTGTGCCCCAGACAGCGCGATCGACAGCGGTGAATAGTTTACCCGTTACCCACAAGGCCTCAGCTTTCAACAGGAAAGAGAGTCGAGTGGGATGGTAAACAAGCGATCGGTTTTATATTTGAAGCCCACGGGATATGATTTCAAATCCCAGCGGGACAGTTTGAAAAACGTGAATTCTATCCTTATTCAGCGGGGGTTGAAGGAAGTTGGAGGTGAAGATCTGTCTTTAGCAAAAGTGACTCTGAAGATTGTTGTAAAAGGCCAACGATGTTCAATGAATGAATCCTACCACCCTGACCCAGACTGGCTGATATGTGACCCAAGGCCACGGCAATCTAAGTAACCTAAAATACTGGACCCGAAAACATTAATTTTTTTTAGATTAGATTACCTACAGTGTGGAAACAAGCCCTTCGGCCCAACAAGTCCACACTGACCCGCCGAAGTGCAACCCATCCAGACCCATACCCCTACATTTACCCCTTCACCTCACACTACAGGCAATTTAACATGGCCAATTCATCTAATCTACACATTTTTTGGACCGTGGGAGGAAACCGGAGCACCCGGAGGAAACCCACTCTGTTCCTTTCTCTTCACCCTTTCTGTTGGAAAATGTGGTGCTGGAAAAACACAGCAGGCCAGGCAGCATCCGAGGAGCAGGAGAATCGACGTTTCAGGCATAAGCCCTTCTTCAGGAATCCTGCTCCTCAGATGCTGCCTAGCCTGCTGTGTTTTTCCAGCACTACATTTTTCAACTCGTCTCCAGCATCGGCAGTCCTCACTTTCTCCTAGTTGATCTTCACACTTTCTGCTAGGTCTGCTGAGTTTCTCCAGCAATGCTGTGTGTTTGTTACCTTCTGGTGTCAACTGGCCATGCTCAGATGTACGGCATTGGACAATAAATGCCAGGTTTGTCAGTGTGTCCATGATCAGAAAATGCATCGTCAAACTAACTTCCTGCCCTGATGTGCCACCCAATGGGGTATTATTACAGCACTCTAACTATGAGAAAGTGGGGACTGCAGATGCTGGAGATCAGAGTCGAGAGTGTGGCGCTGGAAAAGTCAAACAGGTCAGGCAGCATCTGAGGAGCAGGAGAATTGATGTTTTGGGCAAAACCCTTCATCAGGATTCCCTAAAACGTCGATTCTCCTGCTCCTTGGATGCTGCCTGACCTGCTGTGCTTTTCCAGCAACACAATCTCAGCACTCTAACTGTGTTGAATGAACAACTCTTCAGGATATTTCAGGATAGAAAGCAACAGCTTTTACATTCACCTTTTACATTCTTGGGGCAACTCAAATCACTCCCAGGGAATCAATTACCTCTTTTTAAGTGTACCCACTGTTGTTCAATTGGAACAACTTAGTCGACAAATCTTTAAAGTTCTAACTCAGAGTAAATGTAGGAAGGGTGTTCCGGAAGACTGAGGAACCACAGTCTAAGGACGCAGGGACTGAGGCCATTGAGGACTGAGATGAGGGGAGATTTCTTCACCCAGAGAGTATTAAGCCTGTGGAATTCACTGACACAGAAAGCAGTTGAAGCCAAGCTTCGCTTGTGTTTCAGGAGTTAGATATAGTTCATAGGGCTAAAGGGATCAAAGGAGAAAGCAGGAACTGGGGACTGAGTTGGCTGATCAGCCATGACTGTGCTGAACAGCAGAGCAAGCTCAAAGGGCTGAATGGCCTACTCCTACTCCTGTTTGCATTGTGGTCTGCGTTTGATGGGCTCTCCACAAACACAGCAATGTGATGCGGGACCGACTGGCCCATTATTGGGTGTGGTACAGAGGCACTGACTCCCCAGACCACTGGATAAACAACTGTCTCTCTCACAGTTGTCCCCTGAGATCTTAAACCTGTCACGAATGCAGTCAGCAACACCTTACACTCCCAGTTCCTGTTCAGAGTCATCCACATTTAGGCTGTCTTTGAAATTCCTTCCTACTTTGAAAAGATTGAATTAAAATCTTCACAGATCTTAGTCACGCACAGGGTTTGTGTCTGGACTGATGACCAATAGGTTTTCACAGCAGTGCTATTTTTTATTTTACAGTTGGACAATGATGTCTGTGAATATAAACAGAAAAGTGCCAATATTTGGAATGAATGTTAAGCACACAATATGAACAACAGCAGGTTGGCTCAGTGATTAGCACTGCTACCCCACAGCATCAGGGACCTTCATTCCACCCTGTCTGTGTGGAGTTTGCTCATTCTCCCTATGTCTGCGTGGGTTTCCTCTGGGTGCTTTGGTTCCCTCCCACAGTCCAACGGTGTGCAGGTTAGGTGGATTGGTCATGTTAAATTACCCATAGAGTGCAGGGTAGGTGGGTTAGCCATGGGAACTGCAGGGGTATGGGGGTGCATCTGGGTGGGATGGTCTTCAATAGGCCAAATGGCCTCCTTCCACACTGTAGGGATCCGATGAGTTCAGATCCCAATTTTGAAAGTTTGATTGCTGTTTTACAATGAAATCAACAGATAAAGATTTGTCTTTGTGGTCAAGGTGGTTATGAAGTTTTTAACAAGGAACCCCAATGGATTTCCTTCTGAGAATAAGATCTGTTGTCCTTAACTGGAAATGTTAGGGTCCAATTTTAACCGAAGCCATGGGTTAGGAACAGGATTAGGCCATTCAGCCCCTCCAGACCGTTCCGCCATTCAACGAGATCCTAGCTGATCTGCAGCCTCCCTCCATATACCTGCCATTGGGTCATTTCCCTTCACACCTTTGCTTAACAAAAAACGTCGACCTCAAATGTAAAACTAATAACCGATCAGCACCATTTGAGGAAGGGTATTCAAACCATTGATCATCCTTTGTCATCGAGTCGTACAGCACGCAAACAGACCCTTCGATCTGACTGTCCACAATGACTGTAATCCCAAACTAAACTAATCCCAGCTGCCTGTGCTTGGCCCAAAATCCTCCAAACATTCCTTATTCAAGTACATATCCAAATTGTGTGTAGAAGTGCTTACTAACATCTCTCCTGAACATATTCTTCAGACTATGTCCACTAGTTCTAAAATGTGCAACCAGTGGAAATAGTTCATCTTTATCTATCCTGTCTTTCCCTGTTAATATCCTGAAGATCGAATCATCCCTTAACCTTCTAAATTTGAGCGAAAGTCAGAGTTGGGAGGCAGATGTGAACACAATGCTGTCTTGATTTGGATACAGAACTGGCTGAAAGGTAGAAGACAGAGGGTGGTGGTGGAGGGTTGTTTTTCAGACTGAGGCCTGTGACCAGTGGAGTGCCACAAGGATCGGTGCTGGGCCCTCTACTTTTTGTCATTTACGTAAATGATTTGGATGCAAGCATAAGAGGTACAGTTACTAAGTTTGCAGATGACACCAAAATTGGAGGTGTAGTGGACAGCGAAGAGGGTTACCTCAGATTACAACAGGATCTGGACCAGATGGGCCAATGGGCTGAGAAGTGGCAGATGGAGTTTAATTCAGATAAATGTGAGGTGCTGCATTTTGGGAAAGTAAATCTTAGCAGGGCTTATACACTTAAGCCCTTCCTGAGGAAGGGCTCATGCCCAAAATGTCGATTCTCCTGCTCCTTGGATGCTGCCTGACCTGCTGCGCTTTTCCAGCAACACATTTTCAGCTCTGATCTCCAGCATCTGCAGTCCTCACTTTCCCCACTTATATACTTAATGGTAAGGTCCTAGGGAGTGTTGCTGAACAGAGAGACCTTGGAGTGCAGGTTCATAGCTCCTTGAAAGTGGAGTTGCAGGTAGATAGGATAGTGAAGGCGGCGTTTGGTATGCTTTCCTTTATTGGTCAGAGTATTGAGTACAGGAGTTGGGAGGTCATGTTGCGGCTGTACAGGACATTGGTTATGCCACTGTTGGAATATTGCGTGTAATTCTGGTCTCCTTCTTATCGGAAAGATGTTGTGAAACTTGAAAGGGTTCAGAAAAGATTTACAAGGATGTTGCCAGGGTTGGAGGATTTGAGCTACAGGGAGAGGCTGAACAGGCTGGGGCTGTTTTCCCTGGAGCTTTGGAGGCTGAGGGGTGACTTTATAGAGGTTTACAAAATTATGAGGGGCATGGATAGGATAAATAGACAAAGTCTTTTCCCTGTGGTCAGGGAGTCCAGAACTAGAGGGCATAGGTTTAGGGTGAGAGGGGAAAGATATAAAAGAGAACTAAGGGGCAACTTTTTCACACAGAGGGTGGTACGTGTATGGAATGAGCTGCCAGAGGATGTGGTGGGGGCTGGTACAATTAAGGGGCATTTGGATGGGTATATGAATAGGAAGGGTTTGGACGGATATGGGCCGGGTGCTGGCAGGTGGGACTAGATTGGGTTGGGATATCTGGTCGGCATGGACAGGTTGGACCGAAGGGTCTGTTTCCGTGCTGTACATCCCTATGACTCTATGACTCACCCTCCACCCAAGTTTCCCTCCCATCGATGCCAAACCATCAACATTCAACAATTAACAATTAAACCTGGCATTCTGTGTGATAACTGGCCGGGCAATTTCTTTAAAATGATGCAACATCCCTTCGCTACAGTACTGACAGTCATTCGTCTAACCTGAATCTGCGTTTTCCCTCCCTCACCTCCACCAATCCTGTGGCACTGAAAGAATAGAGATCCATTGTTACCTGTCTTGATTTCCTTCAGCATCCGTCTCCACACTGCGTACTGCAGAGGCCCATTGAACTCTCCCAGGGCCAGAGAAACAGAAAGCGTTTTGGGACCCTGATATCCGATTCTAGACCTGAGGGAAAATTGGAAATTGATTAATTTTCCAAGCGCAGCTGTTAAATGTATCCATGCTGTCGAGTTGGTGTGAAACACAGGCTGGCTGTCTGTTTTGGAACCTTTCCCAACTTTACTCTGGGTGTAAGTGAAAGCATCATGCAGCAGGAGAGTCTATAATTGGTGGTCCACGTGCTCCCCATACATTTCATGTGTGTGTGCTCTTCGCGGTTAAAAATATTTACCAATCCTCATGCCATTCTAAGGCACATTTGTCACGATGAGTTTTGGTGAGCCGGTGAGAAGCTCCATCTTGGTAAGATAAAAGGCCAGCTGTCACTTTGGATGTGACAAGAGCAGCACGGTGGCTCAGTGGTTAGCACTGCTGCCTCACAGCACCAGGGACCCAGGTTCGATCCCAGCCTCGGATGACTGTCTGTGTGGAGTTTGTACATTCTCCCTGTGTCTGTGTGGGTTTCATGCGGGTGCTCCGGTTTCCTCCCGCAGTCCAAAAAATGTGGAGGTTAGGTGGATTTGCCATGGGGAAATGCAACTTTACAGGGATGGATAGATAGGGGTGGTGTGGGTCTGGGTGGGATCACCCTTTTGGAGGGTTGAATGGCCTGTTTCCATGCAGTAAACATTCTATCAAGTCAGATCTCAATCTGGCTCTTGAATACCTGGGTCAACATGAGGGAACATCTGGAACATCATCACCCAGTACCTGGGCTCCCTCAGAGGGTGCAACAAGCCTCTGGTGTAAGGTAAATACAAAGGTCTTTTCCCTGGGGTGGGGAGTCCAGAACTAGAGGGCATAGGTTTAGGGTGAGAGGGGAAAGATATAAAAGAGACCTAAGGGGCAACGTTTTCACGCAGAGGGTGGTACTTGTATGGAATGAGCTGCCAGAGGATGTGGTGGAGGCTGGTACAATTGCAACATTTAAAAGGCATTTGGATGGGTATATGAATAGGAAGGAGAAAGTGAGGTCTGCAGATGCTGGAGATCAGAGCTGAAAATGTGTTGCTGGAACAGCGCAGCAGGTCAGGCAGCATCAGGAGAATCGATGTTTCGGGCATAAGCACTTCTTCAGGAATATGATTAGGAAGGGTTTGGAGGGATATGGGCTGGGTGCTGGCAAGTGGGACTAGATTGGGTTGGGATATCTGGTCGGCATGGACGGGTTGGACTGAAGGGTCTGTTTCCGTGCTGTACACCTCTATGACTCTCTGACTGAAAGGGTCCACTTTATCAGCTTAGGGCAGAGTGCTTCCTCAAAGGGGTGACCCCTTGCCCTCCACTCCACACCATCAGCCAAACCGCTGCAGGGCCAGCACGTTTGTCAGCAGCCAATCCACAGCCCGCTCGACTCACCCGTTCAACTGGGTTTACCCAAATCGTTGGAGAAACAACAACTTGTATTTATGCAGCGCCTTAATTTAACGCGGTGTTCCACTGTAGTGATTATCGCACATTTGACACCCGTCCACATAAAGGGGTATTATATCAAGTCACTAAAGGTTGATAGGTTATAGTTGCAGGGGGACACTGAGGTGGAGAGATTTCAATTGAAAATGTCAGCTTTCGTAGGTTCAACTGTCAACGCGAGAGTATTAGGGTGGATAGACAGTAGGGTTAGTTCCCAGAGCTGGAGGTAGTTACAGAAATCAGTGTAGACTTTTTTTCTCCCGACTGGGAAAACTGGCAAGGCCAGCACTTATTGCCCAACATTAATTGTCATACAGTTCACCACATTGCTGTGGGTCTGGAATCACACAGAGGGCAGATTTCCTTTTCGTGAACCAGATGGGCTTTTAAAATAACTATTAGATTAGATTCCCTACAGTGTGGAAACTGGCCCTTCGAAACCAGTGTGGAAACCAGTCCACACCGACCCTCCAAAGAGTAACCCACCCAGACCCATTTCCCTCTGACTAATGCATCTAACGTTACAGGACAATTTAGTATGGCCAATTCACCCTGACCTGCACATGTTTGGACTGGGGGAGGAAACCAGAGCACCCGGAGGAAACCCATGCAGAGAATGTGCAAACTCCACGCAGACAGTCACCTGAGGCTGGATTCGAACCTGGGGCCCTGGTACTATGAGGCAGCAGTGCTAACCACTCAGCCACCATGCCTCCCCACTGATGATGGCATTATGCCCACATCACTTTCAATTCCAGATTGATTAACTGAATTTAAACTCCACAAGCTGCGATTTAAACCAATATTCCCAGAGCATTGGCCTTAACCCAGTGACAATACCACTACACCACCATCCATACAGGGGTGATGGGTGAATAGAACTTAGTTATTGAGAAAAACCTGACATCAAGCCCTCAAAAGATGTTCAACCAGGAGGGTACTAAACTTGGTCAAAGGTGATGGTTTTACGGAGCATCTTAAAGGATAGAAGAAAGGTTGAGACAAGCAGTTTTGCAGCAAATGTAAGAGATTAGTGTCTAGGTGGCGAGGGGACTGATGGATTAGGCATGAGGCCAGAACAGTGCAAAGATCTGAGGCAATGGGAGGGCTGGAGGAGGTCTTAGAGATAGAAAAGGGTGATGTCATGGAGTTGCATGGATCAGTTCAGTACACAGAAAAATATTTCATACCATTTGACATTGGACCTCATATCCTAGAATGAAAACAGAAACTTATGTCAGAATAACACTTTCATAAGAGAGAAGAGACAACACACACAAAGAAACATACACTCACAAAAACAAATACACACAGAAACAAACACACACAAATACAGACACACACCCACACAAGTAAATACACACACACAAACATTTGCACAGAAACAGACACACAAATAAATGTGCATAAGCACTCACACAAACGCACATAACAGTCGGTTCTGATATCACGTGATAGTTCCATTCTCGTGTTATAAGAAAATCATAAAATCACTTAAACTAATAGAACTGGAATCGTGGATTAGTTAATACAGGTAAGGAAAGTTCGTGTTCTGCAAATAATGGTCTAAAATTTTCAAATGCATTAAAGCCAATTCTTGAAGAAGAAACATACATTATCGCAGAATTGACTGTTCACTCAGAAACACACACACTGCACAAATAAAACCATGCACACCCTGAAAATTTGAATTAAAACAAACTGAAAATGCTCAGCAGGTCTGGCAGCTTCTGTGGAGAGAAGCAGAGTTGACATTTTTAGCAGATTAGGCTAAATACTGAAAATTAATTACTGAAAGAGTCACAGTTTATATGGGGGGAGAAAATGATATAATGTTTCAGCTTGATGGTTTGACACCAGAAATCACTATGTCTGGTGTCAAATCATCAAGTCGAAACATTATATCATTTTCTCCCTCTATATCAACTGTGACCCTTTCAGTAACTAATTGTCAGTAATTACTCTAACCTGCTCCCTTTGTTCCGAAACATCAGTAGATAGTAACTGATTGCTAATGAACAGCTAACCTCAATTCCTCATTGGGAATTATTCTGACTTTGTGCAATATGTGCAAAACAGCTTGTGCAATACTGTAGATAGCATAAAGGTGTATAAAGGGTGGTTGCTCTGATATCACCCAGGATAGACTACTGCCCCCAAATCACCTTATGCCTCTATGTTTGCATCCCTTCTGAGTTGTCAGTCATGGCTGGGTGGGCAGCACTGCCTCCTCCCAGTCAGTAGGTTTGGATTGAATTCCATGGCTTTGAACGGATAATTTGGGTTGGCTTGCTGATACAGCGCTGAGGTAGTGCTGCACTGTTAGAAGCACTGCCTTTTTGGATGAGATGTAAACTGCGGCAGTGATATAAGGAGGAGAGGAGCTCTCTAACGTCTGGTTTAACCCTAAGTCTGGATCACTAGGAAATAAAATATCACCTGTGAAAGGTGAAAGTATTGCTGAAGCTGTTCCTCTCCAGCTTATCAGGACAGACACAAGAATTCCTAATATCCGACAGACCCAGCAATTTTCACTGCAGGAGAAAAGGGTGTGGGGGTTGGTTAGCAAGGTGTAACTGTTTGAACTTAGGCAGTGTTGTGTGTTTGTCCTGATTAGCGAATGCAAGATTTTAAAAAGACCTTGACACCATGGCTCCCTCTTGTGTAATATTCCTTTTTTATCAAGAGGTAGCAGCACAACGTGCGGATTCCTCAGCCCAGGAGCACGTCTGCTCTGCATGCTCGATTTCTTCTTTTCTTTCTGTGCTTTTGTTTTAATGTTTCTGTTTTTATTATGGGACTGAAGTTTCTTTTAATAACTTTGGTAGATGGCATCTTCTCCTAGCCCAGGCCCAGCGATGAACTGCCTTCCAATAGGCCTGAAATGGTGGTGTAGGCCTGGTGGGGGCGATCTTGTCTGGGGAGGGGGAGGGTGTGGTCTCGGCCTGGAGTGGACATCTTGCTCCATCTTCGACGGCTTCCAGGTATATTCCAGCAGCCCAGGGTTGATGTCCATTCCCGGTAGGAAGGTCTCATCTCGGCATGGGCCCACCCAGTGTGGCAACTTCAGCGTCCTGAACACAGGAGCTGTCCATTGAACTTTTCCTTTCTCGTTCTTCTTACTTATGACCTCTGTCATTAAGTTAGGTGCTGTGTTATGTCAACTTATAAAACCATTCACTTATTATTTTTGTAAAAATACACGTGGCTTATATTGCTGTTCTATTCTATTCCAAGTGGAAGCAAACTCCTGCACATACTGGAATTCTGAAATAAACACCTCTGTTCACTCTGCAAGACTGAACCCAGGCTTCTGCTCACTTGACATTTTAATTCCCCATCTTGCTCCCACTCTCATTCCTTACCCTCCCTCAATGTCCCAACAGAGTTCAATGGATACTCAAGGAACTCTTTTTTTTAAAGATACCCTACAGCGTGGAAACAGGCCCTTTGGCCCAACAAATCCACACCAACCTTCTGAAGAGTAACCCAGCCAGACCCATTTCCCCCATCCTATAATTATCCCTGACTAATGAACTTAACACTATGGACAACTTAGCATGACCATTTCACCTGTCCTACACATCTTTGGATTGTGGGAGGAAACTCACACAGACACAGGGAGAATGTGCAAACTCCACACAGACAGTCACCCGAGGCTGGAATCGAACCCGGGTCCCTGGTGCTGTGAGGCAACAGGGCTAACCACTGAGCCACTGTGCCACCCAAGTAATCTTTCAAGGAAGTACTTCACAGCTTTCCAGACTCAGCTTTGAGGTCAACAGTTTCATCACCGTTAGATATAGGAGCAGAATTTGGCCATTCAACCCATCGAGTCAGCTCCACCATTCCATCATGGCTGACATGTTTCTCAAAACCCTTCCCCCATTCCATCTCTTTAGTCACTGGAAGTTTTGGTCTTCTGCTCAGTTTTCCCCCCATTATTTTTGTTCTGAGCTGCCAGCCCATTATTCCGCCATTCACCCCTCCTTCGGACAAACCCACTGGCAGTGTCTGCTGCCACCTGGAACCATGAGCCCCACTGCACACGCGTGCTAATCGTGAAACACACTCGTGCGCCACATCACGTGGAATCTAGTTGCCGTCGCAGGCAGGGCTGCACATGCTCAGAGAAGAGCCACAATATTGAACCGAGGTTCAGCAAGGGGACAGTGAGTGGTCAGGGGTAATGGAGGGGGTGTGGAGTGAGGAGACGGGGTGGGTTTGAGGGGGTGGCAAGGGTGCTCACGTCCCCCTCCCACCATTGGGATACATTCTCCATTTACTCCCACAGTCCAAAGATGTGCAGGCCAGGTGAATTGGCCATGCTAAATTGCCCATAGTGTTAGGCGCATTAGTCAGAGGGAAATGGATCTGGGTGAGTTACTGTTTGGAGGGTTGGTGTGGGCTTGTTGGGCTGAAGGACCTGTTTCCACACTGTAGGGAATTTAATCTAATCTAATCTAATCCAACGCACACACCCTTCCAAACACCAGGGGTTGTAACACCTTATTCGCTCCTCCCCCACCCTCCCATTATCACTCCATTTGGCCCTGTCCCACCTACCCTAATATGATTGACCTCTAATGTCTTCCACTCTATCACAGACCTTCTTCTGCCTTTATCTATCATTCACCTGCTAAAAACCTCTGCCACCGGTCCATGCCCCCAGCGCCCCAACACCTTCCCACCACACCCACCCCACCCCTGGCAACACGGAGTCTCTCTCCCAACACCCCCCACCTCCCCAGGTTGGCTTTTTCTCCCCTGTACACAGTGCCCCTCTCACCTGCCTGTGGACTCACCGCTGATGCCCGAGCCAGCGTCTGAGTGAAACAACTCCACCGACCCTCCGAACTGCAGCAAATATTGACAAAAAGAATGTGTAGCAATATCCCCATCTCACGGACGGGTGAGAAATAAATAAACATAACTCCCTGAACTCATTCACGGGATGTGGACTTCGGTAGCAAGATCAGCATTGGCGAACCCTTCCTTGAACTGGGGCCTGGTAAGGCCAGGTCAGGATCCCTAAGATGACCGGATGGGTTTTGTTTTACAATAAACAATTGGTGACAACTATCAGAGTGCCGTTAGCTCTCAATAAAAGATTTCATTGACTGGATGTTGATGTTTCATGTGACTTGAACCCCTGACTCTTGGCCAATTAGCCTAGAATTGCTAACTCACTGACATCACCAGCATTTCCCTTTTCAATTTAGTTTAACAGTTATCACGAGGCTGGAGATCCCGGCCTGCTGCAGTGTGAACACAGTTTGAAAAGTTCAAGTGCAGTAGCCACAAACACCAAGTGAAATACTGCAGATGCTGAAAACCTGAAACAAAAACGGAGACGTGAGTGAGGCTTGGCCATATCATAGAACATAGAACAATACAGCGCAGAACAGGTCCTTCAGCCCTCGATGTTGCGCCGACCTGTGAATTATATTCTGCTCGTCCACCTACACTATCCCAAAATCATCCATGTGCTTATCTAAGGATTGTTTAAATCTCCCTAATGTGGCTGAGTTGACTACATTAGCAGGTAGGGCATTCCACGCCCTTACCACTCTCTGCGTAAAGAACCTGCCTCTAACGTCTGCTTTAAATCTATCACCCCTCAATTTGCCCTCTCGTACAAGATGACATCATCATCCTAGGAAAAAGTCTTTCACTGTCTACCCTATCTAATCCTCTGATCATATGTATGTCTCTATCAAATCCCCTCTTAGCCTTCTTCTTGTCAATGAGAACAGGTTCAAGTCTCTCAGCCTTTCACTGAGAGAGAATCTGATCTAACAGGTTGGAAATGCAACCTTTCAACGGAACTTAAAATAACAAATAACAGAGAAATACTGGCCAAGTGTCCGAAGAGGTCTTTCAAAACCCCACGACAGGCAGTTTCACTGTTCTCTTGAGAAATGGTGCAGACAGGACCTAGAGTTTTAAGCCGGAGAGAGTTCAGAGGAAGCTGAAAATGTGTTGCCGGAAAAGCACAGCAGGTCAGGCAGCATCCAAGGAACAGGAGAATCGACGTTTCGGGCATACGCCCTTCCTGAAGAAGGGCTTATGCCCGAAACGTCGATTCTCCTATTCCTTGGATGCTGCCTGACCTGCTGCGCTTTTCCGGCAACACATTTTTAAGCTCTGATCCCCAGCATCTGCAGTCCTCACTTTCTCCTCGAAGAGTTCAGAGGAAGTTTGCCAGGATGTTGCTGGGTTTGGAAGGTCTGAGTTGGAAAGAAAGGTTGGGTAGGCTGGGACTTTTTTCACTGGACCGTAGGAGGTGACCTTAAACAGGTCCATGAGGGGTACAGATAGGGTTAATGGTAGTTGAAATTCCTGAGGATGGAGGAATTTCAAGACTAGGGAACACACTTTTAAGGCGATTGGAGAGAGATTTAAACAAAAAAGGCAGGTGGGAGAAATTGTTTACACAGAGGGTGGTTTGCGTGTGGCATGAACTTCCTGAGGAAGTGGTGGACGTGAGCACAGTTACAACATTTAAAAGACATAAGTACATGATTGCGAAAGGTTTGGAGGGATATAGGCCAGGAGCAGGCAGGTGGGATTAGTAACTGTTTGGGATTATGTTCGACATGGACTGGTTGGACCGAAGGGGCTGTTTCCGTGATGTCTAACTCTATGAATATAGTTCACTTGAAAGGTAATGCCAACCACCATTCCCCAACTCCCACCACCATCCAGGGCTTTCACTGAAGCCTCAACCATTGCAAACTCAAGTCCCTGATGCGGAATTTGAACCCACTAATCTCTGAGTCAGAGGTAAGTGCAGTGGCAGGAGTCAGGTTAACTGTGGGTTTGATCATGCTGCATTATCAGATCTGGCAGTTTGGTTTCTACCACTTGAGAGTTGCGATTAGCAGGTCATTTACAAAGTAGGTCTGGCATTGTCTGCAGAAAGAGAAACAGAGTTAATGTTTCGAGTCCAGTGACCTTTCATCAGAACCGGTTCTACCCAATTTAACTCTGCTTTCTCTCCATAGATGCTGCATTTAATCATAATCATAGTCATGTAGCACAGAAACAGACCCTTTGGTCCATCCACTGCACGCTGACCACAATCCCAAACTAAACCAGTGCAGACCTGCTGAGTTTCTCCGGCAATTTCTGTTTCCGTTTCAGTTCTCCAGCGTCTGCACGTCCGTGTCTAGTTTACAATGGAGGGAGGTGATTACCTGCAGCAGTTCCATCTCTTGCAGATCCAGCAAGCTCTCTACTTTGCTTATCGTTTGATTAATGGAGGCCAAGTCTCTCGAAATCTTTATCATATTGTCCTCTATTTCTCGTGACACCAGCTTCTGCTTTTCTTCCAGTCTCGCTAACAAGGTGGCCTCTTCTCTCCTGAGAAACTGCTGCAATTCCGCAAACTCCGAGGTGATATTCTCCCGGAGATCTTTGACATATTTCTGGGGAAGATAAACAGTCTCCCATCATGATCAAATAGCATTGGGGTGTCTTTGACTGCAACACTGAAGCAAGTCTGCGCCCACATTTACGAGTGTCTCCAACTTAACATACCCTTTTATATTTTTCTCCCTTATGTGTTTACCCAGCTTCCCCTTAAACGCACCTACTCTGTTCAGCCCCACTATTCTGAGTGGCAACAAGTTTCCCATCCTGACCACTCTGTTGAACAGGGAAATTTGGGAAATTAAAGACGTTTTTGCGACAAGTACTGGAACTAAGAGGAATGTAAAGATATGATGACGGTGATGCATTCTCGTAATTGTACATGATGGGTACATTCAGTGAGCTCAAGCACGGGGTAGCCATGTGACAATGAGCACAAACAGTTTGAAGACAGTCAGGACTGGGTACTTAACATGGATTTCTGCAGAGCACTGAGGGAAGATTGGGAAGGGGAAAAAGGAGCATGTAGAATGCTGGATATCAGTCCCCGATGCTCCTGGAGTCATCACAAAAGTGGAAGATTTTATTAAAATATGCAAACTACCTCGATTTATCTGTCTTTTAAGACAGAGATTGACAAAGGCATGAACCAGGTCTCTATGCTTAATAACATTAATTGCAAATAAATAGCTTCTAACTGCAGGTGAACTGTCAAACTACACACCGTTGAATTCTAACCCCCTTAAATGAACGAACACACACACACTCCCAAATCAAACTACTCGTGTTAAAGTACAGATTTGAGATAGCCCTGGGAATCCCTTGTGGACCCAGACCTGTAAGCCTCTCTCTTGGTTCATCCCGGAGATCGTACTCTTTGGAAGTCTGGAAGATAAAAACCTCTCACAGACAGTTTAGTTTAATTTTAGTTATCCCCTTTATTTACCAATAGCATCACTGTTACAACATAACACTGATACCAATAAGCTAAACTAGCTAGGTTCTAATAACCCAGGAGAGTAGGCTATCAGCTCTTGAAGAGCCTGAGCAGGCTACTCTGATGTCCTGATACAAAGTGGCTTTCTTTATGCAAAAGTTTACAAAAACATTGCATGTTCTTAATTAGACAGATGACAGTTAAAGACAATAATTCGTAAGGAAGAAAAGTTAATTGACTAATCACTCCTACAGGCTCTAAGCCATTCATCAGATGGGAGAAACGTTACCAGCCGAGGTAGGGGTCTGCTGGCAAGATAAGTTCCTATCATAAAAAAGTATCAGTCTGAGCTAATTGGAGAATTCATAAAATAACCTGGCACAGCTCACATGTCAGATATAATTGTTTTACAACAGGAAGGAGGACAAGCTTTTGACCACAACATGGCTTCCTGACAGATTGTGTCAGAATCTCTTCAATGTTAGGCCTAGAATAATTTTTAAGCTCGGAGCAGACTCCTGCTTTTTAAGCACTGAATCATTCTGTACCTGAGGGTGAGATGTTACCGTGAGGTCGCACTTAAACTGATTCTTTGAATTAAACATGCTTTCTTTTCAGTGTTGTGATTCAAATTCAAATAAGACATAAGATCTGATTAGTTAGAATTGACAGTGGGGCAGTCTGCAAGGTCTGTAGAATAGTCTGCTAGAACAGCAAGTAAGTTAAAGCTTCATCAATATTACTTTTTACAGAGTTTGTATTTAATAATCGGTAATGGCTACTCAATATAATCATAAAGTCTTAAAAATGCAATTCAGTTTAATCCATAGCAGGTAAGCACTAAGAATTAATTTTCTACTGGCTTCAGCAGCCTCAGCACTAAGATGGTCTCTCTCTCTCTCTCTCTAGTGTCCTTTTGAACTCTCAAGTCAGGTCTTGTTAACAGCAAAGATGTTTTTCCCTCTGTGTCTGCCTGGCTTGCAAGGGGTAATAAGAATCCATTATAACTAACAGGACCTGATCGCCAATTACAAGGCTTTTGATAGTGCCAAGTTTCATTTCAGGGTCAGAATCAAACGCTCATTAATTTCACAAGGGAACTGCCATGCATGTTATCACTTGGTGTCCTGTTTATACAGATTAACTGATGTTAAGGCAAATGTTCTTAATTGCCTTAGACCATCCTGTTACCACTTGGTGAGCACAGATATTTTTACCTTCTGCATACCTTGGGTTCCCCCTTTTCTCGTGGCCCGACCTTCCCTGTCTGTTTTCTAATGTGCAGCAAATGTGTTCTATAATTCAACATTACATTTTAGTCTAAATGTTTAAGGATTTAAGGCTATCGACTTTCTCAGTCGCACCTGCCTGCATTTGGCCCATATCCCTCCAAACATTTCTTATTCATGTACTTATCCAAATGACTTCTAAACATTGTAATTGTACCCGCATCCATCACTCCCTCTGGAAGTTCATTCCACACATTAACTACTCTGTATCAAAAAATTGCCCCTCATGTCTTTTCTAAATCTTTCTCCTCTCACCTTAAAAATATGCCCCCAGACTTGAAATCCTCCACCTAATCTATACGTATAAACATAGACAGATGGAAAAAAAACAAAACATTGGTGTTATGGCTGGAGGGAAAGGCGGAGAAGGCAGTTCAATGGCCCAAGTCAGCAGGCTACACTGAGATGATCCTTTTGGCTTTTCAGAAATTGTTGCTCATCTATTTGCCTTCTCTGGTTAACTTCATTTGTTTGTAGGTGGCACAGAGCAACTGGCCAACAACCAATAAAGTCTTTGACTTTATTGCTTACAGCAAATAGGACATAAAGAATCAAAAATGCCAAAAAAAGGATATGGGCTTTCTAATAGAGCATTGTATACAGTTCTGGGCAATATTAAAGATAGGAGTGCATTGGAGAGACCGTGGAAGAGAATTTAGTCAACGGAATAGATTGGAGTGGTTGAGATGACTTCCTTGAAGTGAAAAAAGGTGATCTGATAGAGACATTTTCAAAATCATGAGGGGGCTGGAGTTGAGTTGATAGGGAGAAACTGGCTTGCTCTTAAAAATAAAATCAAGAATGAGAAGGCCGAGATTTGACATGACTTGAAAAAGATGCAATGAGATTTGACCACCCTTTCACGCAATGCGTGGTCCAATCCCAGAATGCACTTGCCCAGAGTGTGATACAATTCAATTGAGCTGTTTGAGAGAATAATGTGTAAGGTTACACAGAAAAGGCAGGAGAATCACAGCAAGTTTTGACGCTCATCTGGAGACCTGCCGCAGATATGAAAGATTGAATAGCCTCCTTTATTGACATTTATTGCTAAAGAAATAGAGTGTAAAAACAGGAAAGCATTGCTGCAGCTGTACACGGCATTAGTGAGACCGCTGCTGGAGTATTGTATCCAATTCTGGTCCCTTGAGGAGGGACACAGTTGCATTGAGGTTCACTAGATTGATTCCAGAGATGAGGGGTTTGAGCTACGAAGAGAGATTGATCAGTTTAGGCCGACACTGTCTAGAGTTTCGAAGAATGACTGGAGATCTAATTGAGGAATATAAGATACTAAAGGGGATTGACAAGGTAGACACATAAAGGATGTTTCCTCACACGGGGCATTCTAGAAAGGGAGGTCATCGTTTTAGGCTAACGGGTAGCAGAATTAAAATCTGAGGGGAAATTACTTCTCTCAAAAGGCCACGAATCTTGAATTTACTGCCCCAGACTGTGATGGCATATTGAGTAAACTTAAGGAGGAGATAGACAGATTTTTAATACTTAATAGGGTTGAAGGGTCATGGAGAGGGGACAGGAATGTGGAGTTGAAGCCAAGGTGATATCAGGCTCAAAGGGCTGAATTGCCTCCTCCTGCTCCTAGACCTTATGTTCTGCTTCATAAAATCCCGAGTTTCTGCAATTGGTTGATTCTGACAAAGAATCCTCACAGATCTGACAGGCTGAATGGTCTCCTCTTCCATAAGAACACTCTAAGGTCAAACACTGGACACATGGCTCTGTAAATACTCAAGGGGATAAAATAGGGACACAGCGGTACAGAGTCTCACAGACATTACGTAATATTTACCTGCCACATTACATGATGTAATATTTACCTGACCACTTTACATCCAGCATTGGCCAGATCTCTTTTTCCAATCCGTCTTTATCATCTTCTACATTAAATACAGTTATCTGCTTCACCCACTCCTTTTGGTTGCGACTACTCATTCTCGCCACTCCCTGGGTAAAGAATGATTCTCTATTGGATTTTTTTTTTATTTATTCATTTTTGGGATGCGGGTATCACTGGCTGTGCCCAGCATTTCTTACCCATCCCTAGTTGCCCTTGAGAAAGTGGTGGTGAATTTCCTTCTTGAACTGCTGCAGTCCACCTGCTGTGGGTTGACCCACAGATAGTTCTTGGTGACCAACTCACATTCATCGCCCTTTGCTTTTTACCGACCCGATCAAAACCTGTTGAGACTTTAAAAGCCTTTATTTGATCATAACAGCTAGGGCTAGGAGTAGGCCATTCAGCCCATCAGGTCTGTTCAGCTGTTCAACAAGATCATGGATTGGTTGTGGCTGGACTCCATTTTCCTCTCTTCCCCAAATCCCGCAATCAAAAAATTGAACTCAGCTCCGAAGATCCAGTCTCCACTGGATAGAGAAATTGCTCAACTGTGTTTGTTTGAGGTTGTCTTTTGTGTGAATGGAGCTGATTTTTTGGTTTCAAGCAGAGGCACGGTGGCACAGTGGTTAGCACTGCTGCCTCACAGCGCCTAAGACCCGGGTTCAATTCCCGCCTCAGGCGACTGACTGTGTGGAGTTTGCACGTTCTCCCCGTGTCTGCGTGGGTTTCCTCCGGGTGCTCCGGTTTCCTCCCACCATCCAAAGATGTGCAGGGTCAGGTGAATTGGCCATACTAAATTGCCTGTAGTGTTAGGTAAGGGGTAAACGTAGGGGTATGGGTGGGCTTCGCTTCGGGGTCTGGGTGGGTTGCTGTTCAGAGGGTTGGTGTGGACTTGTTGGGCCGAAGGGCCTGTTTCCACACTGTAATCTAAATCTAAAAAAAAACTTTGTTGTTTAATTTTAATTCTGCTGAAGTGACTACATTGCTAATAAATTGCTGAGACTTTTGTTTAAGTTACAGACAGGTGCTGAGGATTGTTTATTCTCCAAGTCTGGCATTGGTTCGTCTAGTTAGAAACCACGGGGTCAATTTTGAGAGTCTTTGAAGGATTTAGTTTTACTGTGATGTGTTGTGCTGCGCCTCTGTGTCACATCAGAACATTAACGACCCTCTGAGAAAAATGTTCCCTCCTCATCGCCATCTCAATCCGTTCCTCCATGTTTTTAAACTGCGCCTCTTAGTTTCTCCTCCTCAGCATCTGCCCTGTCAAGCCCTCTCAGAATCTTACATTGTCGATAAGATCACCTCCTATTCTTCCAATCTCACATCAGTATCGGTCCAAACTGGTCAACCTCCTCTCAGAAGTCAACACCTCAACCCAGGAAACAGCTTCATGATGCCTCTTTGAACTGTTTTCAAGTATGTGGATATGCCACTTTTGGAATATAGCGTGCAATTCTGGTCTCCTTCCTGTCGGAAGGATATTAGATTCCCTACAGTGTGGAAACAGGCCCTTCGGCCCAACAAGTCCATACCGACCCTCTCAACAGCAACCCACCCAGGCCCATTCCTCTAACACTACGGGCAATTTAGCATGGCCAATTCACCTAACCTGCACATCTTTGGACTGTGGGAGGAAACCAAAGCACCCAGAGGAAACCCACACAGACACGGGGAGAATGTGCAAACTCCGCACAGACAGTTGCCAGAGGTGGGAATTGAACCCGGATCCTGGCGCTGTGAGACAGTAGTGCGTCACTGAGCAACCATTTTCTTCCCGAAAGAACATTAGTGAGCCATATGGGCTTTACTGACAATTGACAGTGGATTCATGGTCATCATTAGACTCTTAATTTCGATTTTTAATTGATTTAAAATCCCACCAGCTGCCTGTAGTGGGATTTGAACCCTAGTTCCCAGGACAATAGCAGGGTCTCCGGATTAATAGTCTGGAGATAAACGCCACTGCGCTACCACGTCAACCCAGCACTGCCTACTTGTTTCAGTGAGACTGAGAGAAAGTGAAGATTGCAGATGCTGGAGGTTAGAGTTGAAAAGTGTGGACGCTGGAAAAGCACAGCAGGTCAGGCAGCATCCCAGGAGCAAGAGAGTCCGCACAGGCAATGTGACATTCCTGATGAAGGGCTTTTGCCCGAAACGTCAACTCTCTTGCTCCTGGGATGCTGCCTGCCCTGCTGTGCTTTTCCAGCGTCCACACTTTTCAACTCTAACCTCCAGCATCTGCAATCTTCACTTTCTCTCAGTCTCACTGAAACAAGTAGGCAGTTCCAGCGAGACACCAACTGCTTAAATAACAAAGACAGATCGGTTGAAGCCGGATTTCATCCTGTCGTATCTTGTACCTCTGGGGTCATGGGGACACAAAACGGACAGTGTTGTTTCTGGACATTCAGTCATTTTAGATACTCAGTTCGACCGGGGAGCCTCATGTGGCTGGACATTGGTCTGGAGGGAAGTCCGGGCATCCAGCCATCGGTTGGACTTGCCCCAAGCAGAGTGCAACATCTCACCTTCAGTTCCACCCGGTTGGCTGCCTCTACGCCTCGGCACTGGTCAAGGTGCTCCTTCTGTTTCTGAAGGGAACCCAGTTTATTCCTCAGCATCTCCTGGATCAAAACGAACGAACGCAGTCAGACGGGATGTTGTTGCAATGGCGGGAGAAGGCAGTGGGGCCCTCAGAGTCAAACCTGGCTTTTTTCACCTGACACCGAGCTCGGGAGCAGACTCATTTCAAATGCTGTTTTCTTTCTCCTACCTTTTTTTTAGCATTTTATTCCGTTTCCCTCTTTATTTTCTACGTCACCTCACTCATGACTTTTTCTCTCTCTCTCGACCTTTTTTAGTCGAAAGTTTCTCCCTTTCAACTTTGTCTCTCGCACACAACCATTTCTCTCTCTCACAATCATCTCTTTTTCTCAACTTTCTCTCTCACACAATTATTTCTCTCCTTTACTTCCTCGAAATATTTCTCTCTCACTCACTCTGTGTACTTTTATTCCCTGGTACAATGATTTCTCTCGTTTACTTTCTCCCTACTGTCTTGCAATCCTATACTTGTTTCTCTCTCTCTCTCTCTCTCTCTCGATTTGCTCGAAATTCTTGTTTCTTGCTCATTTGTTTCCCCTTTCATTTCCTCCCCTCATCTCTCGTTCCTTGATTTATTTCAGACATCCGTTGTTTTCTCTCTCTCCTGATTTCCCTCGCCTTAAACTTGCCCATTTCTCCCTTTCTTTCTTCCTTTCAGGTGGATGTCACTCTGCACCTCTCTCTCTCTCTGAGTGTGTGTGATTTGTCTCCCTCCTCCTTACCTTATAGAGCCCGGCCACCTCCTTCATGGAACTGCTCGATTGGACGCTGCAGCCGCCCGCTCCCTGTGCGGCTGATGGAGCCTGGTCCTCGGTCAGGCGGCTGAGCTGTATCCGAGCCCTTTCTGCTTTCCTCCTGAGGCTCCTGGCAGGGCGGACGCTGGCCTGGGTGAACTCCTGCTGACACTGGGGGCAGAGCAGCTGACCCTGACCCTGACCCTGAAGCAGGCAGCCCCTGCAGAAACTGTGGCCGCACGGGCTCTTCACTGGGTTCCGGTAGCAATCCAGGCAGAGGGGGCACATCGCGCCGCTCAGCATCGTCCCAGAGCCACTGGCTGCACTACAGCAACCGGGCACAGTGTCAGCAACACCCCTCAGCGCTCTCCGGATCTCTCACGCTCCAGTTTCGGTTTCCCTAAACACTCCAGGCTCAGGTCCGGTTGGTTCATGACGTGAAGTTTCGGTTTCTGGTGCAGTCAAAACAGGCTGAGGGTGGGAGGGCAGGTATTGGGCTATAACAAGGTCGGGGGGGGCAGGTATTGGGACAATAATAGGGTGGGGGCAGATATTGGGCTATAACAGGGTGGGATGGCAGACATTGGGCTATAACAGGGTGGGATGGCAGACATTGGGCTATACCAGGGTGGGGGGCAGGTATTGGGACAATAACAGGGTGGGGGCAGATATTGGGACAATAACAGGGTGGGGGGCAGGTATTGGGACAATAACAGGGTGGGGGCAGATATTGGGCTATAACAGGGTGGGATGGCAGACATTGGGCTATAACAGGGTGGGATGGCAGATACTGGGCTATACCAGGGTGGGGGGCAGGTATTGGGACAATAACAGGGTGGGGGCAGATATTGGGACAATACCAGGGTGGGGGGCAGATATTGGGCTATAACAGAGGTTGGGGGCAGATATTAGGCTGTAACAGGGTGGGAGTGCAGATATTGGGACAATAACAGGGTGGGGGCAGATATTGGGGTATAACAGGGTGGGAGTGCAGATATTGGGGTATAACAGGGTGGGAGGGCAGACATTGGGCTATACCAGGGTGAGGGGCAGGTATTGGGACAATAACAGGGTGGGAGGGCAGATATTGGGGCTATAACAGGGTGGGGGCAGATATTGGGGCTATAACTGGGTGGGTGGGCAGATATTGGGCTATAACAGGGTGGGTGGCAGATATTGGGGCAATAACAGAGTGGGGGCAGATATTGGAGCTATAACTGGGTGGGTGGGCAGATATTGGGGCAATAACAGGGTGGGGCAGATATTGTGACAATAACAGGGTCGGCGGTAGATATTGGGGTTGTAACACGGTGGGGGCAGATATTGGGCTGTAACAGGGTGGGGAGCAGATACTGGGCTATAACAGAGTGGGGTGTGTTATTGTTGCTGTAACAGGGTGGGGGGAGATATTTGAGCTGTAACAGGGTGGGGGGCAGATACTGGGGCTGTAACAGGGTGAGGGGCAGATATGGGACTATAACTGGGTGGGTGGTCACATATTGGGCTATAACAGGGTGAGGGGCAGATATGGGGCTACAACAGGGTGGGAGAGCAGGTATTGCGCTGTAACAGGGTGGGGGGCAGATATTGGGCTATTGAGCTGAAAATGTGTTGCTGGAACAGCGCAGCAGGTCAGGCAGCATCCAGGGAACAGGAGAATCGACGTTTCGGGCATAAGCCCTTCTTCAGGATATTGGGCAGATATTGCACTGTAACAGGGTGGGGGCAGATATTGCACTGTAACAGGGTGGGGGCAGATGCTCGGACTGTAACAGGGTGGGAGGGCAGATATTGGGGCTGTAACAGGGTGGGAGGGCAGATATTGGGGCTGTAACAGGGTGGGGGCAGATGCTCGGACTGTAACAGGGTGGGGGCAGATACTGGGGCTGTAACAGGGTGAGGGGCAGATATGGGACTCTGGGTGGGTGGGCAGATATTGGGCTATAACAGGGTGGGGGCAGATATTGGGGCAATAACAGGGTGGGGGCAGATATTGGAGCTATAACTGGGTGGGTGGGCAGATATTGGGCTATAATAGGTTGGGGGGCAGATATTGTGACAATAACAGGGCGGGGGCAGATATTGGGACAATAACAGGGTCGGGGGTAGATATTGGGGCTGTAACATGGTGGGGGCAGATATTCGAGCTGTAACAGGGAGGGGGGCAGATACTGGGGCTGTAACAGGGTGAGGGGCAGATATGGGACTATAACTGGGTGGGTGGGCACATATTGGGCTATAACAGGGTGGGTGGGCAGATATTGGGCTGAAACAGGGTGGGAGAGCAGGTATTGCGCTGTAACAGGGTGGGGGGGGCAGATATTGGGCAGTAACAGGGTGGGGGCACATATTGGGCTGTAACAGGGTGGGAGGGCAAATATTGTGCTGTAACAGGGTGGGAGAGCAGATATTGGGCTATAAACACGGTGGGGGCAGATATTCGGCTGCAACAGGGCGGGAGGGCAGATATTGGGGCTGTAACAGGGTGGGGGCAGATATTGCACTGTAACAGGGTGGGGGCAGATATTGCACTGTAACAGAGTGGGAGGGCAGATATTGGGGCTGTAACAGGGTGGGGGCAGATGCTCGGACTGTAACAGGGTGGGGGGCAGATACTGGGGCTGTAACAGGGTGAGGGGCAGATATGGGAATATAACTGGGTGGGTGGCAGATATTGGGCTATAACAGGGTGGGTGGGCAGATATTGGCCTGCAACAGGGTGGGAGAGCTGATGTTGGGCTGCAATAGGGTGGGAGAGCAGGTATTGGGCTGTAACAGGGTGGGGGCAGATATTGGGCTGTAACAGGGTGGGAGAGCAGATATTGTGACAATAACAGGGTGAGGACAGATATTGTGCTGTAACAGGGTGGGAGAGCAGATATTGGACTACAACATGGTGAGGGCAGATATTGGGCTGTAACAGAGTGGTGGGCAGATATTGGGCTATAACAGGATGGGAGAGCAGATATTGGGCTATAACAGGGTGGGGGGCAGATATTAGGCTATAACAGAGTGGGGGGTATTATTGGGGCTGCAACAGAGTGGTTGGCAGATATTGGGCTATAACAGGGTGGGGAGGCAGATATTGGGCTGTAATAGTGTGGGGGCAGATATTGGGCTATAACATGGTGGGGTCAGATATTGGGCTACAACAGAGTGGGAGAGCAGATATTTGGCGAGAACAGGGTGGGGGGCAGATATTGGACTATAACAGGGTCGGGGGCAGATATTGGACTATAACAGGGTGGGGGCAGATATTGGGCTATAACAGAGTGGGGGCAGATTTTGGGGCTGTAACAGGGTGGAGGCAGATATTGGGCTATAACATGGTAGGGGGCAGATATTGGGCTATAACAGGGTGGGAGAGCAGATATTGGGCTATAACAGGGTGGGGGGGCAGATATTGGGCTATAACAGGGTGGGGAGTAGATTAGATTAGTCTTGATTAGATTACTTACAGTGTGGAAACAGGCCCTTGGGCCTAACAAGTCCACACCGACCCTCCGAAGAGCAACCCACTCAGACCCATTCCCCTACATTTACCCCTTCACCTAACACTACGGGCAATTTAGCATGGCCAATTCACCTAAGCTGCACATTTTCGGATTGTGGGAGGAAACCGGAGCAACCCCACGCAAACAGGGGGAGAATGTGCAAATTCCACACAACAGTTACCTGATGCAGGAATTGAACCCGAGTCTCTGGCGCTGTGAAGCAGCAGTGCTAACCACTGTGCCACCGTGCTGCCCATATTGGGCTATAACAGGGTGGGGTATGTTATTGGTGCTGTAACAGGCTGGGGGACAGATATTGGGGCTGTAACAGGGTGGGGGGCAGATAGTGGGCTATAACAGGGTGGGGGTGTTATTGGGGCTGTAACAGGGTGGGGGCAGATATTGGGCTGTAACAGGGTGGGGGTGTTATTGGGTTTGTAACAGTATGGGGGTGTATTGGTGCTGTAATACGGTGGGGGGCAGATATTGCGCTGTAACAGGGTGGGGGTGTTATTGGGGCAATAACAGGGTAGGGCTGGGGGGGGCAGAGTTAGTGGGGCTGTGAAAGGGTAGGGCTGGGGGAGAGATATCGGGACTGAGAAAAGGGGGGCTGTGGTGGAGTTATTGGGGTTGGGAAAGGGTGGGGCTGGGGGGAGAGTTATTGGGGCTGGGAAAGGGAGGGGCTGGGGAGGTGGGCTTTTGGGGCTGGTAAAAGGTGGGGTGGGGGTGAGGGTTATTGGGGCTGGGACAGGGTGGAGCTGGGGGGAGTTATTGGGGCTGGGAAAGGGTGGGGCTGGGGAGGTGGGTTATTGGGGCTGGGAAAGGGTGGGGCTGGGGGGAGTTATTGGGGCTGGGGAAGGGTGGGGCTGGGGAGGTGGGTTATTGGGATTGGGTAAGGGTGGGGCTGGGGGGAGAGTTATTGGGGCTGGGAAAGGGTGGGGTTGGGGGAAGGTTTATTGGGGCTGGGAAAGGGTGGGGGCTGGGGGGTGGGTTATTGTGGCTGGGAAAGGGTGGGGTCGGGGGAAGGTTATTGGGGCTGAGAAAGGGTGGGGCTGGGGGGAGTTATTGGGGCTGGGAAAGGGTGGGGCTGGGGAGGTGGGTTATTGGGGCTGGGAAAAGGTGGGGCTGTGGAGGTGGGTTATTGGGGCTGGGAAAAGGTGGGGCTGGGGAAGGGTGGGACTGGGGAGGTGGATTATTGGGATTGGGAAAGGGTGGGGCAGGGGGGAGAGTTATTGGGGCTGGGAAAGGGTGGGGTTGGGGGAGGGTTATTGGGGCTGGGAAGGGTAGGGCTGGGGGGAGAGTTATTGGGGCTGGGAAAGGGTGGGATTGGGGGAGGGTTATTGGGGCTGGGAAGGGTGGGGCTGGGGGGGAGAGTTATTGGAGCTGGGAGAGGGTGGGGCTGGGGAGGTGGGTTTTTGGGGCTGGGAAAGGGTGGGGCTGGGGCAGAGTTATTGGGGCTGGGAAAGGGTGGGGTTGGGGGGAGGGTTATTGGAGCTGGGAAAGTGTGAGGTGGGGGAGGGTTATTGGGGTTGGGAAAGGGTGGGGCTGGGGGGAGAGTTATTGGGGCTGGGAAAGGGTGGGGCTGGGGGAGAGTTATTGGGGCTGGGAAAGGGTGGGGCTGGGGAGGTGGGTTTTTGGGGTTGGGAAAGGGTGGGGCTGGGGGCAGTGTTATTGGGGCTGGGAAAGGGTGGGGTTGGGGGGCAGGGTTATTGGGGCTGGGAAAGGGTGGGGTGGGGGGAGGGTTATTGGGGCTGGGAAAGGGCGGGGCTGTGGGGGAGTGTTATTGGGGCTGGGAAAGGGTGGGGCTGGGGGGTAGGTTATTGGGGCTGGGAAAAGGTGCGGCTGGGGGTGAGAGTTATTGGGGCTGGGACAGGGTAGGAGTTGGGGTTGTAGTTTTGGTTGGGCCTGGGGTGGGGAGAGTTATTGGTTCTGGAACAGGGTGGCGATGGCGGAGGTTACTGATGTTGTAACAGGGTGTGGATGTATTGGTGCAGCTAGGGCTGTAAAGTGTTTATTGTGTGCTGACGAAGAACTAATGAGGCAGTTGTCGTCGATTCTAACTTAGCTGCCTGTCCTTTAAGAGTCATGCTCAATACTGTTGTGTTTACTTTTCCCATTAGGATCGCAATAAAGGTGTATCAACTTTTAACCAATAAAGGTTTTTACAACATCTCCATTTTTCCAAAGTTAAAACCTTTGTACAAGCAGATATAAATGCTTGTACATGGTCACATATTAGGCAAAAGTGAGGACTGCAGATGCTGGATATCAGAGTCTAGATCAGAGTGGTGCTGGAAAAGCACAGCAGATCAGGCAGCATCCATGGAGCAGGAAAATCGATAGGACTGAAGGCAGGGAGCCTGTGGGGTGAAGAGATAAATGGGAGGGAGGTGGGGCTAGGGAGAAGGTAGCAACAAGTACAATAGTGATTGGGGGTGGGGATTCATTGATGGGATGGGGTGTCATTGGCTAGGTCAGCATTTATTGCCCATTTCTAATTGCCCCAGAGGGCAGTTAAGGGTCAACCACATTGTTGTGCGTCTGGAGTCACATGTAGGCCAGACTGGGAAAGGTTAGCACATATCCTTCCCTAAAGGGCAGTAGTGAAACAGATGGGGTTTTTTGACAATCGACAATTATTCACGGTCATCATTAGAGTCTTAGTTCCAGATTTTTATTGAATTTAAACTCCAGCACCTGCCATAGTGGGATTCGAACCCAGCTCCCCAGAGCATTACCTGGGTCTCCGGATTATTAGACCATCGATAATAACGCTAGGGCATCACCTCCCCCCAGCTTGATGTTTGTCTTGGGCTACGTCCCAGAGAATGAACCGTAAAGCACAGAGTCCCAGATCACGGAATTGCTGGGGATGAACCTCGACACAAATCATTGCATCTCCCTCCAGACTTTCTTTACAAAATCACATTCAGGAGGGAGATGTGTGACAGCCTCTACTGCCCCCTCATGGCCGCTTCGAGGGCAGCGTGCGGTGGTGCAAACCGACCGGGCATACATGATGGATCTGACGGGCAGTGCCCTTCTCACCACCAGCCGAGCGATGTCTTGGTGCTTGTTGGAAAGTTCTGGCGATGGGACATTCTGCCGAATGACTTTGACAGTCTGCTCAGGGAACCACGTGACAGGATCCACCCTCTCCTTATCCCTCAGGGTCTCGAGGGCACTACGTGCTGACCACTCCCTGATGGACCGGTGGGTAAGGGTCATTTTCTTTGTAAATTTCTCCACGAGGGACAGGAGATACGGAACAGTCCAACTACTTGGAGTGTTCTGCAGCAGCGAGGTCAGTCCCATCCTTCCCGACCCCGGGACAGGTCGAACCTCAGTACGTACTGACACTTGGTGTTTATGACCCAAGGGTTTACGCACAGCTTGATGCAGCCACACACACAGGTGGCCAACAGGGTGAGGTTAGCGTAGTTCTAACCCCCCCCCCCGCACCCTCATCCAGAACATGTACATGGAGTCATCGTGGACACAGTCCATCTTTGACCTCCAGATGAAATGGAAGGTTAGTTCGGGTGACTGAAACAGCACAGCCTCGGGGAATGGGCCAGACCTGAGCCACTTAAAACAACAGAGAGAGAGTGCCTCACGCCCGATGACCAGGATCTTACCCATAATGGAGTGGAAACGGACCCGTTTCTGCCTCACCTTGGCGATGCGCTCCTCCCTAATTTTGTATTCCAGGATGGGATCAGTAAAAAGTGCTATTCCTGTCACATTATCTGCCCTCATCTCTTTGACTCTTCATCACTTCTATTGCTATACACTACTGGATGGTGCATATGACAGGTACACAAGTCCAGTAGGAGCTGAGCTCCATCTGTACTGCCCAAGCCCTGCATGCACAGTCTCTCTCTCTCTCTCTCACACACACACACATCTTATACCAGTTGTACCTTTGTACTGTTCTGTTTATACTACACATGCAATTTACAGATCAATGACACATGCAAATAACAACACAGTAACAAAGTGGACCCTGCGCAATGAACTTCATAACAACTCATTTGTACTCACTCCCGTGGTTATAGTACTTTCTCACACTCTCCTCATTGTGTTATCAGCTGGTTTGCTTTTAACAGGGAAGGATGGGGATGGAATATGAAGACACTGGGTGACATCTGGTTTGTTATGATGTCCTCCCGCTAATCCTGCTTACACACTGCATCCTATTCCCAGCAGGAAGCTGCCTTACTTTGTCACGCATTGAGCCCACAGATTGCCCATGACATTGAGGTGCTCAGCCTGTGCTGATTGTCATTCCTACACTCCCTTCAGTCCTCTCTGTAAGCAAAAATAGAGTAGCCATTCTCCCACCTACCCACCCCCCCCCCCCCCCCACCCCTCCTTCTGCAAAAATGTCTAGTCTGCACTTTCAAACACCATCGTCAGTAAATCAAAATTATCCACACAATTCATTCTAACAGCAGCAGCTGGGTGCCTGACTGCATTGTTCAGGACAGTTCATTCCATTCAAAGGTGCTACCTGAATGCAAGTTGTTGTTGCATCACTCCTGTAACCAGCTGGCTGACCAATGATCTCTGTCCCAAGTCCAATTTGGCCGTCGTGCTGCTGAAATTGAGAGTGCCCATGCAGCATTGGATCAATGTTCACAATCGCCTAATTTCAATACAAAGGCAATCAGAATCCTACTCTCGAACCAAACAGTTACACAATTAGGATTGAAGTTGGGCTGATGCAGAGACTGACTCAGGGTAGAGGAGTAACCACCAGAAGCTTCTGAACTAACTTTACATCCTTCCTGAAAGTCACCCATCTATCTGCCTGATCACTTTTCCAAACCTACTAATCATCACACTCTGTATTCCATCACTAACATTAAGTTAGAGACAAAAAAAACTGCAGATGCTGGAATCCAAAGTAGACAGGCAGGAGGCTGGAAGAACACAGCAAGCCAGGCAGCGTCAGGAAACGGAGAGGTCAACATTTTGGGTCATGATGTGGAGATGCTGGTGTTGGATTGGGGTGTACAACGTTTAAAAATCACACAACGCCAGGTTATAGTCCAACAGGTTTAATTGGAAGCACTAGCTTTCGGAGCGACGCTCCTTCATCAGGTGATAGTGAGGAGCAGCGCTCCAAAAGCTAGTGCTTCCAATTAAACCTGTTGGACTATAACCTGGCGTTGTGTGATATTTAACGTTTTGGCTGTAATCCTTCTTCAGGTCTGGGGGTGGGTGTAGAGGGGAGCTGTAGATGAAGAGGGGTGAGCAGAGGCAGGGTGGTGAAGTGGGGATAGGTGGAGACAGGCAGAGGGTATGACCTGGTTGGTCAATGGGAGGGATGGAATAGCAAGGAGGGGAAGTGGGAGGGAGGTTATTTGAAATTGGAGAACTCAGTGTTGAGTCCTCCGGCTGGATCAAACAGAGGTTGAGGTGTTGTTCCTCCAAATTGAGGTGTGGTTCGTTGTGGCAATGGAGGAGGCCAAGGATGGTCATGTCGGAAAGGGAATGGGAAGGGGAATTAAAACAGGCGTTGACCAGGCGGTCCAGTCATCCCCTGTGGACCCAGCTGTGATGCTCGGTGAACCGCTCTCTAAGTTTACGTTTGGTCTCCCCGATGTAGAGAAGACCACATGGGGAGCAGCTGATGCAGTAAACTAGGTTGGAAGAGAGGCAGGTGAACCTCTATCTCACCTGGAAGGACTGTTTGGGGCCATGGATGGAGGTGAGGGAGGTGCTGGGCAGGCAGATTTTGCATCTTTTATGTTTACAGTGGAAGGTACCTGGGGGCTCAGGGGGTGGGGTGTTGGTGGGGAGAACAGCGTGTACCAAGGATTGGTGAAGGGAACGGTCCTTGCAGAAGGCAGAGAGAGGTGGGGTCTAATTGGAGTTGGCAGAAGTGTTTAAGGATGATACGTTGGATGCAGAGACTGGGTGGGGTGATAGGTAAGGACAAGGGGTCCCTCTTTTCATTGCATTTGCCGGGGAGGGGTGTTCGTGTTTAAAACAGTGGATGCAGTGACTGGTGGGGTGGTCAATAACATTAAGCCTGAAACAAAAGCAACTTCCAAAAATGCCTTATATGAAAAATAAACTTTATTTACTTTCTGAAGGTTAGGCGGCACGGTGGCACAGTGGTTAGCACTGCTGCCTCACAGCGCCTGAGACCCGGGTTCATTTCCCGCCTCAGGCGACTGACTGTGTGGAGTTTGCACGTTCTCCCCGTGTCTGCGTGGGTTTCCTCCGGGTGCTCCGGTTTCCTCCCACAGTCCAAAAGATGTGCAGGGTCAGGTGAATTGGCCATGCTAAATTGCCCGTAGTGTTAGGTAAGGGGTAAATGTATGGGTGGGTTTCGCTTCGGCGGGTCGGTGTGGACTTGTTGGGCCGAAGGGCCTGTTTCCACACTGTAATGTAATGTAATCTAATCTAATCTAAATGTTAAAATGTTAAAAAAAAATCAAAGTCCTCAGGTAAGGAACATTTGCAAACATTCCCAAAATGCAAACACTACTCCGTTTTTTAAAAAAAATCTCCTTGGCTATTCAAAACTAAAACTCTAACAATGTAAAAACTCTCTTTAAAACACAGTTTTTTTAAGCTTATAAATTTAGAAAATAAAACTTCAGCTGTTCATTGTAGGTCTTTGAAAAGCTCGCTTGAAAAAAGTGGGAAAGAAATCGCAACTATTTTATTCATTGGTTTTTTTTTGTACGTTAAAAATACAAAAAAATTCTTATGTGCAGATTTATTGTAGTTTCGTTATCACTATCAGATTTCACTAATATAAGTCTGTTAATCTAGGCAGAGGGACACAACAAACAGACATCAACCTATCATCCTCATTGTGAGACTTAACCCATTCAGGCCCAAATGGGTCCAAGGGCAATGCAGGACCACATAAAATGGTAATCTTTTTGGTTGATTAAGGTTATTCCTTATCAACATCAAACAATCTCCTTAAACTCTAGGGAAACTTTCCAGTCTTGTGTGCTTGAACCAGCCATGCACATCACTTTATCTTATCGATTTGGGGGAGACATTTTGCAGGCATCACTACCTCGGCCATCTTTTATTGTCAGTTTCTCATTGGCCAAAGCCTCAACCACATGGCTGTGGGTCTGGAGTCACAATTAGACCAGACCAGGTAACAATGGCAGATTTCCTTCCCTGAGTGAACCAGATGGGGTTTTCTCCTAACAATCAGTAACAGATTCATGGTCACATGACTCCTGCTTCCACATTTTTACTGAATTCAAATCCCACCATCTGCCATGATGGGATTTGAACCAGGGTCGCCAGAACATTATAGAGTCACAGAGAGATGTACAGCATGGAAACAGACCCTTCGGTCCAACCCGTCCATGCCGACCAGATATCCCAACCCAATCTAGTCCCACCTGCCAGCACCTGGCCCATATCCATCCAAACCCTTCCTATTCATATACCCATCCAAATGCCTCTTAAATGTTGCAATTGTACCAGCCTTCACCACATCCTCTGGCAGCTCATTCCATACACGTACCACCCTCTGTGTGAAAAAGTTGCCCCTTAGGTCTCTTTTATATCTTTTCCCTCTCACCCTAAACCTATGCCCTCTAGTTCTGGACTCCCCCACCCCAGGGAAAAGACCATGCCTATTTACCCTATCCATGCCCCTCATGATTTTGTAAACCTCTATAAGGTCACCCCTCAGCCTCCAACGCTCCAGGGAAAACAGCCCCAGCCTGTTCAGCCTCTCCCTGTAGCTCAAATCCTCCAATCCTGGCAACATCCTTGTAAATCTTTTCTGAACCCTTTCAGGTTTCACAACGTCTTTCCGATAGGAAGGAGACCAGAATTGCACGCAGTATTCCAACAGTGGCCCAACCAATGTCCTGTACAGCTGCAACATGACCTCCCAACTCCTGTACTCAATACTCTGACCAATAAAGGGAAGCATAATAAACGCCTTCTTCACTATCCTATCTACCTGCGACTCCACTTTCAAGGAGCTACGAACCTGCACTCCAAGGTCTCTTTGTTCAGCAGCACTCCCTAGGACCTTACCATTAAGTGTATAAGTCCTGCTAAGATAACTGGAGTCTCCGAACCACGAGTCTAGCAATAATACCAGCAGGCCATCACCTCCCCACACATAAAGCCCAAGCATGGATCTAAATCAATATTCAGTGATATAAAATGTGCTGTTTGGAAAATTACAAAAGCAGAATAAATAAGTAAATATGAGAAAACAAGTACAAACATAAATGAATACAGGCAGAATGACAAGCCAAATCATCACACACGTTCTCACAACTTTCAAGTCCATATAAAATAAACTTATTCTAAACAGAGAACCAGACTGTTACTGTGTAAGGACACCCACACTGAGATTAGGGTTAAATGATGCCTTGCCCATCACTCCATGACTTCTCCTGTGTGTGGTCTAATTCTGCTGCAATTGTCGAACACGGTCAGACACCAAGCACACACAGGTTTGGCTATTTCGGAGATTCCAGTTTGGAATTTAGACTCGGCGTGAGCATCATTCTCTGCGATCTGCTAGTCTGCTGGCAGATCATGCAGTGACGTTGTAGATAGGGACTAAGTGTTCAATTTTCTAGTCCAAGTATTCCATCAGCCATGTGGAAAATGGTCACTCCATCCAGACACCTCCTCAGCACAGAAAATTAACTTCAGCCAGTGCAGGGTCTTTGCTTCAAATCAGAATTATTGTTCAGATTAATCTTCTCGTTTGGTCTCCCTTAATTCAATCATTTTGCATTTTCCTCATTTGGCTTTTCGATCCTGATTCAACGAGTGCAATTTATAGCGACTGGTTCATGTCCCGACTTTTCATTAGGCCTTCGGAGTCTGAATCTTAAACAGTCACAGAATTCCTTCTGCCTCAGAGACCACGGTTCCTCACCCTGCAAAGGAAGAAAGGGAGAAATCAGAAAAATGCTTTCCCACAGCAAGCTCTGAGGACACGGACTACACTGTCTGCACATGTGATTCTGACAGGTTTCAGTTACTATAGAGGTGCCGGTGTTGGGCAGCAGGGGACAACGTTTAAAATCACAACATTAAGTTACAGTCCAACAGGTTTGTTAGGAAGCACACGTTTTCGGAGAGCTGTTCTTTGTGAGGTAATTCAGACATTCAGCGGGACAATTAAAGCGAAAGAACATCAAGTGGAGGGAAAGCAGCCTAAATAATATTCTTGCCAAACACACCGTTGGGTTAAACAAGATGATAAATATCTGATGGAAGAACAGCAGAAAATAAAGCAACATACATGACATGCATCATACACCGACAGAAGTGTGGAGAGCAATGGTAATTGGCATCTCTGTGTCAGTGACCTTATAAACACAGCAGGAAGATTCTCTCTAGTCTCTCTCTCTCTACCTCTGTGTCAGTGACATTATAAACACAGCAGGAAGATTCCCACTGGTCTCTCTCTGTGTCAGTGACACTATAAACACAAAGTTTGTGAAGGTTTGAGATTTAGGGTGTAGGTTTGCTCGCTGAGCTGAAGGTTTGATATCCAGACGTTTCATTACCTGGCTAGGTAACATCATCAGTGGTGACCTCCAAGTGAAGCGAAGCTGTTGTCTCCAGCTTTCTATTTATATCTTTCTCCTGGATGGGGTTCCTGGGCTTGTGGTGATGTCATTTACTGTTCGTTTTCTGAGGGGTTGATAGATGGCATCTAGGTCTATGTGTTTGTTTATGGCGTTGTGGATGGAGGCCACATACAAACACAGCAGGAAAATTCTCTCTGGTCTCTCTCTCTCTCAGAGTCAGTGACATTATAAACACAGCAGGAAGATTCCCTCCGGTCTCTCTTTCTCTGTGTCAGTGACATTATAAACACAGCAGGAATATTCCCGCTGGTCCCTCTATCTCTGTGTCAGTGACATTATAAACAGAGCAGGAAGATTCCCTCTGGTCTCTCTCTCTCTCTCTGTGTCAGTGACATTATAAACACAGTGGGAAGATTCCCTCTGGTCTCCCTCTCTATCTCTGTGTCAGTGACATTATAAACACAGCAGGAAGATTCCCTCTGGTCTCCCTCTCTATCTCTGCGTCAGTGACATTATAAACACAGCAGGAAGATTCCCTCTGATTTCTCTCTTTCTTAGTGTCAGTAATATTATAAAAACAGTAGGAAGATTCCCTCTGGTCTCACTCTGCATCAGTGACATTATAAACACAGCAGCAAGATTCCCTCTGGTCTCTTTCTGTGTCAGTGACATTATAACCACAGTAGGAAGATTTCCTCTGGTCTCTCTCTCTCTCTCTGTGTCAGTGATGTTATAAACACAACAGGAACAATCCCTCTGGGCTCTCTCTCTCTGACATTATAAACATAGTAGGAAGATTCCCTCTGGTCTCTCTCTCTCTGACATTATAAACGCAGTAGGAAGATTCCCTCTGGTCTCTCTCTCTCTCTGTCAGTGACATTATAAACAGAGCAGGAAGATTCCCTGTGGTCTCTCTCTCTCTATCAGTAACATTATAAACAGAGCAGGAAGATTCCCTCTGGTCTCTCACTCTCTCTCTGCGTCAGTGACATTATAAGCACAGGAGGAAGATTCCCTCTGGTCTCTCTCTCTCTGACATTATAAACATAGTAGGAAGATTCCCTCTGGTCTCTCTCTCTCTGACATTATAAACGCAGTAGGAAGATTCCCCTGGTCTCTCTCTCTCTCTGTCAGTGACATTATAAACAGAGCAGGAAGATTCCCTGTGGTCTCTCTCTCTCTATCAGTAACATTATAAACAGAGCAGGAAGATTCCCTCTGGTCTCTCACTCTCTCTCTGCGTCAGTGACATTATAAACACAGGAGGAAGATTCCCTCTGGTCTCAATCTGCATCAGTGACATTCTAAACACAGCAGGAAGCTTTCCTCCGGTCTCTCTCTCTCTGTATCAGTGACATTATAAATACAGCAGGAAGATTCCCTCTAGTCTCTCTCTCTCTCTATGTGTGTGTCAGTGACATTATAAACACAGCAGAAAGGTTCCCTCTGGTCTCTCTTTCTCTGTGTCAGTGACATTATAAACACAGCAGGAAGATTCCCTCCGGTCTCTCTTTCTCTGTGTCAGTAACATTATAAACACAGCAGGAAGATTCCCTCCGGTCTCTCTTTCTCTGTGTCAGTGACATTATAAACACAGCAGGAAGATTCCCTCCGGTCTCTCTTTCTCTGTGTCAGTTACATTATAAACACAGCAGGAATATTCCCGCTGGACCCTCTTGCTCTGTGTTAGTGACATTATAAACACAGTGGGAAGATTCCCTTTGGTCTCCCTCTCTATCTCTGTGTCAGTGACATTATAAACACAGTGGGAAGATTCCCTCTGGTCTCTCTCTCTCTCTCTCTCTCTCACTCTTTCTCTGTGTCAGTGACATTATAAACACAGCAGGAATATTCCCGCTGGACCCTCTTGCTCTGTGTTAGTGACATTATAAACACAGTGGGAAGATTCCCTTTGGTCTCCCTCTCTATCTCTGTGTCAGTGACATTATAAAAACAGTAGGAAGATTCCCTCTGGTCTCACTCTGCAACAGTGACATTATAAACACAGCAGCAAGATTCCCTATGGTCTCTCTCTGTGTCAGTGACATTATAACCACAGTAGGAAGATTTTCTCTGGTCTCTCTCTCTCTCTCTCTCTGTGTCAGTGATGTTATAAACACAGCAGGAAGATTCCCTCTGGTCTCTCTCTCTCTCTCTCTCTCTGTGTGTCAGTGACATTATAAACACAGCAGGAAGATTTCCTCTGGTCTCTCTCTCTCTCTCTCTCTCTCTGTGTCAGTGACATTATGAACACAGTAGGAAGATTCCCTTGGTCTCTCTCTCTTTGTGTCAGTGACTTTATTAACCGTGCAGGAAGATTCCCTCTGGTTTATCTCTCTCTCTCTCTCTCTCTGTATCAGTGACATTATAAACACAGCAGGAAGATTCCCTCTGGTCTCTCTCTCTCTGTGTCAGTAACATTATAAACACAGCAGGAAGATTCCCTCTGGTCTCTCTCGCTCTCTGTGTCAGTGACATTATAAACACAGCGGGAAGATTCCCTCTGGTCTCTCTCACTCTCTGTGTCAGTGACATTATAAACACAGTAGGAAGATTCCCTCTGGTCTCTCTCTCTCTGTCAGTGACATTATAAACAGAGCAGGAAGATTCCCTGTGGTCTCTCTCTCTCCGTCAGTAACATTATAAACACAGCAGGAAGATTCCCTCTGGTCTCTCACTCTCTCTCAGTGTGTCAGTGACATTATAAACACAGGAGGAAGATTCCCTCTGGTCTCAATCTGCATCAGTGACATTCTAAACACAGCAGGAAGCTTTCGTCCGGTCTCTCTCTCTCTCTCTCTGTATCAGTGACATTATAACCACAGCAGGAAGATTCCCTCCGGTCTCTCTCTCTCTCTCTCTGTGTCAGTGACATTATAAACACAGCAGGAATATTCCCGCTGGTCCCTCTTGCTCTGTGTTAGTGACATTATAAACACAGTGGCAAGATTCCCTCTGGTCTCCCTCTCTATCTCTGTGTCAGTGACATTATAAACACAGTGGGAAGATTCCCTCTGGTCTCTCTCGCTCTCTGTGTCAGTGACATTATAAACAGAGCAGGAAGATTCCCTCTGGTCTCTCTCTCTCTGTGTCAGTGACATTATAAACACAGGAGGAAGATTCCCTCTGGTCTCAATCTGCATTAGTGACATTATAAACACAGCAGGAAGCTTTCCTCCGGTCTCTCTCTCTCTGTATCAGTGACATTATAAACACAGCAGGAAGATTCCCTCTGGTTCCCCTCTCTCTCTCTCTGTATCAGTGACATTATAAACACAGCAGGAAGCTTTCCTCCGGTCTCTCTCTCTCTGTATCAGTGACATTATAAACACAGCAGGAAGATTCCCTCTGGTTCCCCTCTCTCTCTCTCTCTGTGTCAGTGACATTATAAACACAGCAGGAAGATTCCCTCCGGTCCCTCTTGCTCTGTGTTAGTGACATTATAAACACAGTGGGAAGATTCCCTCTGGTCTCTCTCTCTCTGTGTTAGTGACATTATAAACACAGCAGGAAGATTCCCTCCGGTCCCTCTTGCTCTATGTTAGTGACATTATAAACACAGTGGGAAGATTCCCTCTGGTCTCCCTCTCTATCTCTGTGTCAGTGACATTATAAACACAGCAGGAAGGTTCCCTCTGGTCTCTCTCACTCTGTGTCAGTGACATTATAAACACAGTAGGAAGATTCCCCCTGGTCTCTCTCACTCTGTGTCAGTGACATTATAAACACAGCAGGAAGGTTCCCTCTGGTCTCTCTCACTCTGTGTCAGTGACATTATAAACACAGCAGGAAGATTCCCCCTGGTCTCTCTCTCTCTCTCTCTCTGTGCCAGTGCCATTATAAACACAGCAGGAAGGTTCCCTCTGGTCTCTCTCTCTCTGTGTCAGTGACTTTATTAACCGTGCAGGAAGATTTCCTCTGGTGTCTCTCTCTCTCTCTCTGTGTGTCAGTGACTGTATAAACACAATAGTAACATTTCCTCTGGTCTCTCTCTCTCTCTCTGTATCAGTGACATTATAAGCACAGCAGGAAGATTCCCTCTGGTCTCTCTCTCTCTCTGTATCAGTGACATTATAAACACAGCAGGAAGATTCCCTCTGGTTCCCCTCTCTCTGTGTCAGTGACATTATAAGCACAGCAGGAACATTCCCTCTGGTCTCTCTCTCTCTCTCTGTGTCAGTGACATTATAAACACAGCAGGAAGATTCCCGCTGGTCCCTCTTGCTCTGTGTTAGTGACATTATAAACACAGTGGGAAGATTCCCTCTGGTCTCCCTCTCTATCTCTGTGTCAGTGACATTATAAACACAGCAGGAAGATTCCCTCTGGTCTCTCTCACTCTGTGTCATTGACATTATAAACACAGTAGGAAGATTCCCCCTGCTCTCTCTCTCTCTCTCTCTCTGTGCCAGTGCCATTATAAACACAGCAGGAAGGTTCCCTCTGGTCTCTCTCTATCTGTGTCAGTGACTTTATTAACCGTGCAGGAAGATTTCCTCTGGTTCCCCTCTCTCTGTGTCAGTGACATTATAAGCACAGCAGGAAGATTCCCTCTGGTTCCCCTCTCTCTGTGTCAGTGACATTATAAGCACAGCAGGAACATTCCCTCTGGTCTCTCTCTCTCTCTCTGTGTCAGTGACATTATAAACACAGCAGGAAGATTCCCGCTGGTCCCTCTTGCTCTGTGTTAGTGACATTATAAACACAGTGGGAAGATTCCCTCTGGTCTCCCTCTCTATCTCTGTGTCAGTGACATTATAAACACAGCAGGAAGATTCCCTCTGGTCTCTCTCACTCAGTGTCAGTGACATTATAAACACAGTAGGAAGATTCCCCCTGCTCTCTCTCTCTCTCTCTCTGTGCCAGTGCCATTATAAACACAGCAGGAAGGTTCCCTCTGGTCTCTCTCTATCTGTGTCAGTGACTTTATTAACCGTGCAGGAAGATTTCCTCTGGTCTCTCTCTCTCTCTCTCTGTGTGCCAGTGACTTTATAAACACAATAGTAACATTTCCTCTGGTCTCTCTCTCTCTCTCTCTCTGTATCAGTGACATTATAAACACAGCAGGAAGATTTCCTCTGGTCTCTCTCTCTCTCTCTCTGTGTCAGTGACTTTATAAACACAATAGGAAGATTTCCTCTGGTCTCTCTCTCTCTCTCTCTCTCTCTCACTGTGTCAATGACATTATAAACACAGCAGGAATATTCCCTCTGGTCTCTCTCACTCTGTGTCAGTGACATTATAAACACAGCAGGAAGATTCCCCCTGGTCTCTCTCTCTCTCTCTCTCTGTGTCATTGACATTATAAACACAGCAGGAAGGTTCCCTCTGGTCTCTCTCTCTCTGTGTCAGTGACTTTATTAACCGTGCAGGAAGATTTCCTCTGGTCTCTCTCTTTCTGTGTGTCAGTGACTCTATAAACACAATAGTAACATTTCCTCTGGTCTCTCTCTCTCTCTCTCTGTATCAGTGACATTATAAACACAGCAGGAAGATCCCCTCTGGTCTCTCTCTCTCTGTGTCAGTGACTTTATTAACCGTGCAGGAAGATTTCCTCTGGTCTCTCTCTCTCTGTGTGTCAGTGACTTTATAAACACAATAGTAACATTTCCTCTGGTCTCTCTCTCTCTCTCTCTCTCTGTATCAGTGACATTATAAGCACAGCAGGAAGATTCCCTCTGGTCTCTCTCTCTCTCTGTATCAGTGACATTATAAACACAGCAGGAAGATTCCCTCTGGTCTCTCTCTCTCTCTCTGTGTCAGTGACATTATAAACACAGTGGGAAGGTTCCCTCTGGTCTTTCTCTCTCTGTGTCAGTGACATTATAAACACAGCAGGAAGATTCTCTCTGGTCTCTCTCTCTCTGTGTCAGTGACATTATAAACACAGCAGGAAGGTTCCCTCTGGTCTCTCTCTCTCTGTGTCAGTGACATTATAAACACAGCAGGAAGATTCCCTCTGGGCTCTCTCTCTCTGTGTCAGTGACATTATAAACACAGTAGGAAGATTCCCCCTGGTCTCTCTCTCTCTCTCTCTGTGCCAGTGCCATTATAAACACAGCAGGAAGGTTCCCTCTGGTCTCTCTCTCTCTGTGTCAGTGACTTTATTAACCGTGCAGGAAGATTTCCTCTGGTGTCTCTCTCTCTCTCTCTGTGTGTCAGTGACTTTATAAACACAATAGTAACATTTCCTGTGGTCTCCCTCTCTCTCTCTGTATCAGTGACATTATAAGCACAGCAGGAAGATTCCCTCTGGTCTCGCTCTCTCTCTGTATCAGTGACATTATAAACACAGCAGGAAGATTCCCTCTGGTTCCCCTCTCTCTGTGTCAGTGACATTATAAGCACAGCAGGAACATTCCCTCTGGTCTCTCTCTCTCTCTCTGTGTCAGTGACATTATAAACACAGCAGGAAGATTCCCGCTGGTCCCTCTTGCTCTGTGTTAGTGACATTATAAACACAGTGGGAAGATTCCCTCTGGTCTCCCTCTCTATCTCTGTGTCAGTGACATTATAAACACAGCAGGAAGATTCCCTCTGGTCTCTCTCACTCTGTGTCAGTGACATTATAAACACAGTAGGAAGATTCCCCCTGGTCTCTCTCTCTCTCTCTGTGCCAGTGCCATTATAAACACAGCAGGAAGGTTCCCTCTGGTCTCTCTCTCTCTGTGTCAGTGACTTTATTAACCGTGCAGGAAGATTTCCTCTGGTCTCTCTCTCTCTCTCTGTGTGTGTCAGTGACTTTATAAACACAATAGTAACATTTCCTCTGGTCTCTCTCTCTCTCTGTATCAGTGACATTATAAACACAGCAGGAACATCCCCTCTGGTCTCTCTCTCTCTCTGTCAGTGACATTATAAACACAGTGGGAAGATTCCCTCTGGTCTCTCTCTCTTTCTCTCACTGTGTCAATGACATTATAATCACAGCAGGAATATTCCCTCTGGTCTCTCTCACTCTGTGTCAGTGACATTATAAACACAGCAGGAAGATTCCCCCTGGTCTCTCTCTCTCTCTCTGTGTCATTGACATTATAAACACAGCAGGAAGGTTCCCTCTGGTCTCTCTCTCTGTGTCAGTGACTTTATTAACCGTGCAGGAAGATTTCCTCTGGTCTCTCTCTCTCTTTCCGTTTGTCAGTGACTCTATAAACACAATAGTAACATTTCCTCTGGTCTCTCTCTCTCTCTCTCTGTATCAGTGACATTATAAACACAGCAGGAAGATCCCCTCTGGTCTCTCTCTCTCTTTGTCAGTGACTTTATTAACCGTGCAGGAAGATTTCCTCTGGTCTCTCTCTCTCTCTGTGTGTCAGTGACTTTATAAACACAATAGTAACATTTCCTCTGGTCTCTCTCTCTCTCTCTCTCTCTGTATCAGTGACATTATAAGCACAGCAGGAAGATTCCCTCTGGTCTCTCTCTCTCTCTGTATCAGTGACATTATAAACACAGCAGGAAGATTCCCTCTGGTCTCTCTCTCTCTCTGTCAGTGACATTATAAACACAGTGGGAAGATTCCCTCTGGTCTCTCTCTCTCTCTCTCTGTCAATGACATTATAAACACAGCAGGAATATTCCCTCTGGTCTCTCTCTCTCTGTGTCAGTGACATTATAAACACAGCAGGAAGGTTCCCTCTGGTCTCTCTCTCTCTGTGTCAGTGACATTATATACACAGCAGGAAGATCCCCTCTGGTCTCTCTCTCTCTCTCTGTGTCAGTGACTTATAAACACAGCAGGAAGATTCCCTCTGGTCTCTCTCTCTCTCTGTATCAGTGACATTATAAACACAGTAGGAAGGTTCCCCCTGGTCTCTCTCTCTCTCTCTCTCTCTCTCTCTCTTGGGCGGCACGGTGGCACAGTGGTTAGCACTGCTGCCTCACAGCGCCTGAGACCCGGGTTCAATTCCCGCCTCAGGCGACTGACTGTGTGGAGTTTGCACGTTCTCCCCGTGTCTGCGTGGGTTTCCTCCGGGTGCTCCGGTTTCCTCCCACAGTCCAAAGATGTGCAGGGTCAGGTGAATTGGCCATGCTAAATTGCCCGTAGTGTTAGGTAAGGGGTAAATGTAGGGGTATGGGTGGGTTTCGCTTCGGCGGGTCGGTGTGGACTTGTTGGGCCGAAGGGCCTGTTTCTACACTGTAATGTAATCTAATCTCTCTGTGTCAGTGACATTATAAACACAGCAGGAAGGTTCCCTCTGGTCTCTCTCTCTCTCTCTGTGTCAGTGACATTATAAACACAGCAGGAAGATTCCCTCTGGTCTCTCTCTCTCTCTCTGTGTCAGTGACATTATAAACACAGCAGGAAGGTTCCCTCTGGTCTCTTTCACTCTGTGTCAGTGACATTATAAACACAGTAGGAAGGTTCCCCCTGGTCTCTCTCTCTCTCTCTCTCTCTCTGTATCAGTGACATTATAAACACAGTGGGAAGGTTCCCTCTGGTCTTTCTCTCTCTGTGTCAGTGACATTATAAACACAACAGGAAGATTCCCTCTGGTCTCTCTCTCTCTCTGTGTCAGTGACATTATAAACACAGCAGGAAGATTCCCTCTGGTCTCTCTCTCTGTGTCAGTGACATTATAAACACAGCAGGAAGATTCCCTCTGGGCTCTCTCTCTCTGTGTCAGTGACATTATAAACACAGCAGGAAGATTCCCTCTGGTCTCTCTCCTCTCTGTATCAGTGACATTATAAACACAGCAGGAAGATTCCCTCTGGTCTCTCTCTCTCTCTGTCAGTGACATTATAAACACAGCAGGAAGATCCCCTCTGGTCTCTCTCTCTCTCTGTGTCAGTGACATTATAAACACAGTAGTAACAGTCCCTCTGGTCTCTCTCTCTTTCTCTCTGTGTCAGTGACATTATAAACACAGCAAGAAGTTTCTCTCTGGTCCCTCTCTCTCTATCTCTGTGTCAGTGACATTATAAACACAGTAGGAACATTCCCTCTGGTCTCTCTCTCCCTCTGTGTCAGTGACATTATAAACACAACAGGAAGATTCCCTCTGGCCTGTCTGTGTACATGTCTACAGAATACTGATCCATGCTAAACAGGCAGTGACTTTCAATCGAAAAACCTGTAGAAATCTAGATTTGTATTAATAAAATACCTGCAGTACATCTTGACGTATCTGGCTTCTCCTTCTCTCCTTATTTGGGTCTGTAATAAAACAAAGATCCTTTGTCATTCCCAGTCACTGGATACAGAATAACATTGCAGGCCTGTTGTTGACCTCAGTCTATCATAATTCCCCATCCCAATTGCTTCTCCATTGTCACATCCTGCTTTCTGTTTCCCCCAATACCCAGCTTCCTGCTCAGACCCACCTATGTGACCTTCATAATGATCCCAGCTGGCTGGGTCTGAAATACTTCCTGATATTTGTTTTCTAAATCTTCCCTTCACATCCTGGAACCCATATCTTAAATCCCTGCCACAGGTTTGCTGCTTGGAACATAAGAATTTATAAATATAGATTAAGTTCTATCAAAGTTTTTGAGAAGATTTGTAGCTCGGGTGCTCGTTATTGTGGTTCTGTTCGCCGAGCTGGGAATTTGTGTTGCAGACGTTTCGTCCCCTGTCTAGGTGACATCCTCAGTGCTTGGGAGCCTCCTGTGAAGCGCTTCTGTGATCTTTCCTCCGGCATTTATAGTGGTTTGAATCTGCCGCTTCCGGTTGTCAGTTCCAGCTGTCCGCTGCAGTGGTCGGTATATTGGGTCCAGGTCGATGTGCTTATTGATTGAATCTGTGGATGAGTGCCATGCCTCTAGGAATTCCCTGGCTGTTCTCTGTTTGGCTTGTCCTAGAATAGTAGTGTTGTCCCAGTTGAATTCATGTTGCTTGTCATCTGCGTGTGTTGCTACTAAGGATAGCTGATCTATCTGAATCACCTCCTACTGTGCGGTCAGTGCTGCGATCCAATGGCATTACAGACTCACCACCGTGTCAGTCTCTACCTGCTGGTCTAGACCAGTCCCAGACACTGCAGTGCGATACCCCCTGCCATGGTTGAGAGTTGTGGAACAAACAAAGTATCTCTTTCACTTCCATGAGGTCCCCTCTCTGCTATTTCTTCTTCAGGTTCTGCACACACCACCACCATCAGGTCAGAACTTTGTGCCCTTAGCTCCCACACAGTGATGTTGTGTGAACATCAAGGGATGGGATGGGATGGTTCATGTAGTGGTGAGATTTCCTTGTCCCTCTTCCCAGTTTAAACATTAACGTGGTGGCAGGAACCTCTGGGTTTTCCCTATCACTGCACGCCTTAGAAAGTGGGCAGACCAATCAATATTTGGGTACAGTTGATACTTACAGCACCACATTGCGATATAAACCGCAAAGATGAGAAGACCGATGCCCAATATTGGGCCCACCATGCTCCATGTTAATGAGGTAACACTGCAACCTTGATCTGAAAGTGTACAACAGTGAACACATCGAGTTAGTTCACACTAATCACCACTTATCCAATGGGCATTTACACAGCACCGGCAACTGCATGGAAAGTCTGCAGCAAGGACACTATGTGCAGGGACATGCGCCCAGTTTCTGGATTAGACCAGGCCATATCTCAGGGCTGCTCCCTCACACACATAGCGCCTATCTGCCTGCTTACAGCATCTGTGCCTTGCTGTGCCACACTGTTAGGGTGCAACATCGGGCCTCAAACAACGGGCAAGGAAGGTGGAGGCAAAGTTCAATGTGGTGGGTCACCCCACTGGAGTTGGCAGTAGGCGGGGAGGGGGGTTGGGATGTGTGGAAACGGGGCTGTGGCTGACTCCCGGGGTGGGTGGTGGGGGGAGTGTTAACCTGGCGATCAGGCACAGCTCAGCTCACCGTGAGCTGCATTCCCTGCTGTCCTAATGGTTCACAATGCAACTGGGAAATGGCAAAGTGGGTGGGGCCAATATCAACTGGGTGGGAGCATGCCCAGGATCCCTGTCAGCACAACACTAGGACACAGCAGGGCCATACAGGAAGCAAGTGTTTGCACTCTCCAACAACATGCAATGGGAATTATTTCACTGACCAGCGTCTGACCCTGAAGCACTTTCCCTCTGCAGGCACGGCCCATGGCCAAAGGCAATTTGTACCAGCGCCATTCAGACTGAACATTGATTCCTGTTGTTTATTGCTAACCTTGGCACCAGTGAGAGGCCACAAAGGCCAATGGTGGGCACAGGCGAACTTGTACTTGTGAGATTTCTAAGGCTGTGCGACAGACCGAGACCATCACTTCACCTCCTGTTCCCGAAGCTGTGGTGAGGGCATTGTGAAGATGAATGAATGATGTGCGTCTGAGATGTGAAGAGTTGTTCACTCCACCAGCCTTTCACCAAGTTGGTGCCCGTGCTGAGGCTGAGTGAGTGATGGAGACGTGGCCCTCATTAATTGGGGTGGCTCTCTGTCTGGATTACTGTGTATAGCCCTCCTCTGCAGGGCATGGCACCACTGACTTTTTGGATCCCTCACACACGCTTTTCTTATGGTTCCATCAGAGCTCATTCCCCCTGAGTGCCCTGCACCCAGCCACTGCAGGGATGTTGGTCACTGTGTCAACATGGGCTCCCGAAGTCCCAGGACACCTGGCCAGATGCTGGGAGTGACCTGATGGATGCAGGAGGGAGACGCCATACTCTCCTCATGGCTGTGAGGTTGACAGCAGTTCTGAACCTCTATGTGATTGGCTCTTTCCGTGGAGTGAGTGATGTCTCGGTGTACAATCCCGGTCATGTACCCACAAACGTATTAGGACAGTGACCTATGTCATCTGAACAAGATTCGAATGGTTAGGTATGTCAACCCATGATGGATTCAGTGCTGCTGCCTGGGTAGTAGGAACATCGTCCCAGCATGCAGCACTGTCCCAGCATGCTGCTCCATCCTGGCACGCCACCCAATAAGAGCTCACCAAATGGGGATGTGACTGAAGCTGAGGACCTGGGAGTACGGGAGCAGCTTTCGGGGGGAGGGAGACAGGGACACTGGGGAGAGGAGGGAGAGACAGGGACAGCAGGTGTGGAAATTTTGGGGGTGGGGTGGGGAGGGAGACAGGGATACCATGATTAGGAGGACGAAAGTGGGGACACTGTGATTGGGGTTGTGGGTGGGTGACTTGTGCGGGGGGAGGGGGGATGGGCGGAGGAAACCGTGCTCTCCTTCTCCATGACAGCTAGGTTGCATTGGGTGCTAAATGCCTGACAGGACCTGTCTGAGCCTCAGTTCCTGTCGATGAGAGCTGGGTGCAACAGACCATCATGGAAGGTGAGGTTGGTGATGATGCCAGTGTTTGGTGATGATGCCAGCGTTTTGGTGGCACTGTGAGGTAAAGTGCGGCCCTGAGTCATTTTTACTGCGCTCGGATTAGCCGGCTGTAAATAAAAGCTCATATTTGGAAATGTCTGATTGTACAGTCAGGGATCATCACTTAGAGACAAGCAATGTGAAGTCTCCAGTGGACACGGGCACAGAGCTGCGGTGACCCTGAGAGGGGGCTTAGACTGGAAATAACTGAGGGGAGGTCTGGTGTGTGACACTGTGGTCAAACAGTAACAAGGGTGAGCAACTGGGGGTATAAGGGAGAGCCAGCCACACTCCCATGGGCTTAATGGCAGCTGTGCCATTACTGTGTCAGTAAGGGGCAGTGCCAGTGAGGAGCAGAGATGAGCACCAGTGTCAGTGATGGATACTGCCAGTGAGGGGCAGTGCCAGTGATGAGGGACAGTGCCACAATGCCAAACCTGTGTGGGTGCACTATAGCCTGTTAAAGAATGTCTGGGGAGGATACTCTGGAATTACTGTGTAACTGAGTTGCTCTGGGAGCAGTGAGTGGTCAAAGGGGTCAGAAAGTGGGTGGAAGGTATGCCACAGGCGCCGGGCTGGGGAGTTAATGAGGTGAGTTTGGTAAGGTCTCATTACACTTCGTAGTGAAAATCCCAACAGGACCCTCACTCAGCCACATACAGGTAAGGTCCAGTCCAGTGTCTCAGAATCCCACTCCCCACCCCATTCTCACTTCATGTCCACGCAGTGAGGGAGAACAGCCCAATCCAATGGGTGGGAAACCCCTGGGATCGGGTAAAAGGTCAGATTGATAACCTGCGTAAGGCTGCTCTCCATTGGCTGCAGTACTGGTGATATTAACATAGTCTCCTCAGAAGGTCAGTGATTGGCCATCAGCAATGGGAATCCAGCCAATCTTATTCTCCCGAATCTGGACAGACCAATGGCAGGAGTCAATCTCTCTGAAATATTCTGAACAGTAATGAAGAGCTGACAGTAAAACTCACTGTTCTGACGAATCTCCTCCACCAGGATGGTGATTGAGATGACAATCACAGTTAAAGAAATCAGGGGGGGACTTCCATCAAGTAAACCTCGCAAACCTGTGAAATATAGATGTCATGATGAATTAGGCGGTGTTTGTTTTTAATACTAGAAAGATTTTACCATAAAGAAATCATACTTTACCTGCGTTGTGTAGGAATGTCTTCATGCACAGACAGTCCATTTTCCAAACATTGATCGTGGCAATCACAGCAAACACCAGAACGATGGAAACAAACAGTAACGTCGCTAGAGGCACAATCGTAACACCTACAGCAATGATCCAAGTGGTTACGGTTATGGACAAACATCTCATTCAAACCACCAGATTAAACAAGTCAGACACACACTGTGTTACCCGACACTGGGCCACATATTTTGTGTTTGCTCCAGAGTAGTATCTGCAAAGTGGTAATTACAGAGGAACCTTGATTAGCTGGCATTGGATGATCTGAATTTTGGATTATCCAAACAAGATCGCAAGGTCCGGTTGCTTCACGACACGGTGTTATCCGGCATTGCATCGTCTGAGCAAATTACTTCCCACCTTTGACATCTGGGGATCGAGGTTCCTCTGTATTTCTCAATCTGACTTATCCTGAGAAGGTCAAGGTGGGCTGTCCGCCAGAGAGACAGATGTTCAGGTTCTGATAACCTTTGCAATATGGCATTAGGGAGGGAATTCCGGGACATGGACCCAGTGACAAAATGTGTCTTTGTTGACATAGTGATGTCACCGTCACCGGGAGGGTAGGCGCTATACCGGGAATCTCACCGGGAGGGTAGGCGCTATACCGGGAATCTCACCGGGAGGGTAGGCGCTATACCGGGAATCTCACCGGGAGGGTAGGTGCTAGACCGGGAATCCCACCAGGAGGGTAAGCGCTATACCGGGAATCCCACCGGGAGGGTAGGCGCTATACCGGGAATCCCACCAGGAGGGTAGGCGCTATACTGGGAATCCCACCGGGAGGGTAGGCGCTATACCGGGAATCCCACCGGGAGGGTAGGCGCTATACTGGGAATCCCACCGGGAGGGTAGGCGCTATACCGGGAATCCCACCGGGAGGGTAGGCGCTATACTGGGAATCTCACCGGGAGGGTAGGCGCTATACCGGGAATCTCACCGGGAGGGTAGGCACTATACCCGGAATCCCACCGGGAGGGTAGGTGCTATGCCGGGGATCCCACCGGGAGGGTAGGCGCTAGACCGGGAAGCTCACCGGGAGGGTAGGTGCTAGACCGGGAATCCCACCAGGAGGGTAGGTGCTATGCCGGGAATCCCACCGGGAGGGTAGGCGCTAGACCGGGAATCTCACCGGGAGGGTAGGCGCTATACCGGGAATCCCACCGGGAGGGTAGGTGCTAGTCCGGGAATCCCACCGGGAGGGTAGGCGCTATACCGGGAATCCCACCGGGAGGGTAGGCGCTATACTGGGAATCCCACTGGGAGGGTATGCACTGTCCCAGTAACACCACCAGGAGGGTAAGCGCTATACCGAGAATCCCACCAGGAGGGTAGGCGCTATACCGGGAATCCCACCGGGAGGGTAGGCGCTAGACCGGGAATCCCACCGGGAGGGTAGGCGCTAGACCGGGAATCCCACCGGGAGGGTAGGTGCTAGACCGGGAATCCCACCGGGAGGGTAGGCGCTATACCGGGAATCCCACCGGGAGGGCAGGCGCTATACTGGGAATCCCACTGGGAGGGTACGCACTGTCCCAGTAACACCACCAGGAGGGTAAGCGCTATACCGGGAATCCCACCAGGAGGGTAGGCGCTATACCGGGAATCCCACCGGGAGGGTAGGCGCTATACCGGGAATCCCACCGGGAGGGTAGACGCTATACCGGGTTGCTAGACCGGGAATCCCACAGGGAGGGTAGGTGCTAGACCGGGAATCCCACCGGAAGGGTAGGCGCTATACTGGGAATCCCACGGAGAGGGTACACACTGTCCCAGCGACACCACCGGGAGGGTACACACTGTCCCAGCGACACCACCGGGAGGGTACACACTGTCCCAATGACACCACCGGGAGGGTACACACAGTCCCAGTGACACCACCGGGAGGGTACACACTGTCCCAGTGACACCACCGGGAGGGTACACACTGTCCCAGTGATACCACCGGGAGGGTACACACTGTCCCAGTGACACCACCGGGAGGGTACACACTGTCCCAGCGACACCACTGGGACGGTACACACTGTCCCAATGACACCACCGGGAGGGTACACACTGTCCCAATGACACCACGGGGAGGGTACACACTGTCCCAGTGACACCACCGGGAGGGTACACACTGTCCCAACGACACCACCGGGAGGGTACACACTGTCCCAGCGACACCACTGGGACGGTACACACTGTCCCAATGACACCACCGGGAGGGTATACACTGTCCCAACGACACCACCGGGAGGGTACACACTGTCCCAGCGACACCACTGGGACGGTACACACTGTCCCAATGACACCACGGGGAGGGTACACACTGTCCCAGCGACACCACTGGGACGGTACACACTGTCCCAATGACACCACGGGGAGGGTACGCACTGTCCCAATGACACCACCGGGAGGGTACACACTGTCACAGCCACACCACGGGGAGGGTACACACTGTACCAATGAGACCACCGGGAGGGTACACACTGTCCCAGTGACACCACGGGAGGGTACACACTGTCCCAGCGACACCACCGGGAGGGTACGCACTGTCCCAGTGACACCACCGGGAGGGTACACACTGTCCCAATGACACCACGGGAGGGTACACACTGTCACAGCCACACCACGGGGAGGGTACACACTGTCCCAATGACACCACGGGGAGGGTACGATCTGTCCCAGTGACACCACCGGGAGGGTACGCACTGTCCCAGTGACACCACCGGGAGGGTACACACTGTCCCAGTGACACCACCGGGAGGGTACACACTGTCCCAGTGACACCACCGGGAGGGTACACACTGTCCCAGCGACACCACCGGGAGGGTACACACTGTCCCAATGACACCACGGGGAGGGTACGATCTGTCCCAGTGATACCACCGGGAGGGTACACACTGTCCCAGTGACACCACCGGGAGGGTACACACTGTCCCAGCGACACCACCGGGAGGGTACACACTGTCCCAATGACACCACCGGGAGGGTACGCACTGTCCCAGTGACACCACCGGGAGGGTACACACTGTCCCAGTGACACGACCGGGAGGGTACGCACTGTCCCAGCGACACCACCGGGAGGGTACACACTGTCCCAATGACACCACCGGGAGGGTACGCACTGTCCCAGTGACACCACCGGGAGGGTACACACTGTCCCAGTGACACGACCGGGAGGGTACGCACTGTCCCAGCGACACCACCGGGAGGGTACGCACTGTCCCAGTGACACCACCGGGAGGGTACACACTGACCCAGTGACACCACCGGGAGGGTACGCACTGTCCCAGTGACACCACCGGGAGGGTACACACTGTCCCAATGACACCACGGGGAGGGTACAAACTGTCCCAGTGACACCACCGGGAGGGTACACACTGTCCCAGTGACACCACCGGGAGGGTACACACTGTCCCAGCGACACCACCGGGAGGGTACGCACTGTCCCAGTGACACCACCGGGAGGGTACACACTGACCCAGTGACACCACCGGGAGGGTACGCACTGTCCCAGTGACACCACCGGGAGGGTACACACTGTCCCAATGACACCACGGGGAGGGTACACACTGTCCCAGTGACACCACCGGGAGGGTACGCACTGTCCCAGTGACACCACCGAGAGGGTACACACTGTCCCAGTGACACCACCGGGAGGGTACACACTGTCCCAGTGACACCACCGGGAGGGTACACACTGTCCCAGCGACACCACGGGGAGGGTACACACTGTCCCAGCGACACCACCGGGAGGGTACACACTGTCCCAGTGACACCACGGCAGGGTACACACTGTCCCAGTGACACCATGGGAGGGTACACACTGTACCAATTTCACCACCGGGAGGGTACACACTGTCCCAATGACACCACAGGAGGGGACACACTGGACCAATGACACCACCGGGAGGGTACACACTGTCCCAGCGACACCACCGGGAGGGTACACACTGTCCCAGTGACACCACGGGGAGGGTACACACTGTCCCAGTGACACCACCAGGAGGGTACGCGCTGACCCAGCGACACCACCGGGAGGGTACGCTGTGTCCCAGCGATGCCACCGGGAGGGTACACACTGACATCAACAGGAGGCTAAGTGTTGACATCATTGCCACTGGGAGGGTATGTGCTGTCATGTACAGGAGGGTACATGCTGTCATGGGGACATCACCGGGAGGTAGGCATTGTCATGATGATGCCATCAGGAGGTTATGCATTCACGCCATTGCTACTGGGAGGGTATGCGCTGTCACATTGGCATCACTAGAAGGATACGCACTGACATCACCAGGAGGATACGCATTGACGTCATTGCTACTGGGAGGGTATGTGCTGTCAGATTGACGTCACCGGGAGGGTATGCACTGACATCACCAGGAGTATACACGCTGACACGGTGACATCACTGGGAGTGAATATGCTGTCACATTGACGTCACCGGGAAGGTACACGCTGACACGGTGACATCACTGGGAGTGTATGTGCTGTCACATTGACGTCAACGGCAGGGTACACACTGACATCACCAGGAGCGTACATGCTGACACGGCGACATCACTGGGAATGTATGTGCTGTCACATTGACGTCACCGGGAGGGTACACGCTGACATGGTGACATCACTGGGAATGTATGTGCTGTCACATTGACGTCACCGGGAGGGTACACGCTGACATGGTGACATCACTGGGAATGTATGTGCTGTCACATTGACGTCACCGGGAGGGTACACGCTGACATCACTGGGAGTGTATGTGCTGTCACATTGACATCACCGGGAGGGTACACGCTGACATCACTGGGAGTGTATGTGCTGTCACATTGACATCACCGCGAGGGTACACGCTGAGATGGTGACATCACTGGGAGTGTATGTGCTGTCACATTGACATCACCGGGAGCGTACACGCTGACACGGTGACATCACTGGGAGTGTATGTGCTGTCACATTGACATCACCGGGAGGGTACACGCTGACACGGTGACATCACTGGGAGTGTATGTGCTGTCACATTGACATCACCGGGAGGGTACACGCTGGCATGGTGACATCACTGGGAGTGTATGTGCTGTCACATTGACGTCACCGGGAGGGTACACGCTGACACGGTGACATCACTGGGAGTGTATGTGCTGACATGGACACGTCAACAGGAGGGTACCCACAGACCCAGGAGCATTGGCATCAGCAGCAGTAAATCTCAAGTACACTTAAACAGTGATAAATAAGTAATGAAGACCTAAACATAGTCAGAAATTAAAATCTACATTGTATAACAGTTTTTCTCACTAAACCGAAGTAGAATTTCATGCAAATTGCTGAAAAAACCTTCATATTGATGCTGAGCAATACACTGTCAGTTACTCGTTCTTTTTCAGAGACCCTGGCCAATACAGGTGCAGCAAATCATCTTTAGAGATTATGTTCATATCAATTAAAAAATTATTGTGAAAAAATACACTTTTTATCAAAGATTTTATCCTGTACTCTCAGGACAATTTACATGAACACCAATATGGGGGGGAAACTAACACTTACACTGAATGAGAGGAAAGTACTGCTTGGTTTGCAGATTGATGCTGATTGGTAATGGTGCTGCCATAGAGAAAACAGCACTTTATGACGATTGACAGTTAACTATCAGGCTTTCTTTATATTGTCAACCAGGGAGATTGACTGTGACTGATCAGAGAACTATACTGGGATATAAGCCAGCGATTGGCTGTCACCGGTTTGGTTGACTTGAAACAGGTGCTGCACATGTATATGCTCATTAGGTCTGCAAAGACAAGGGCTCTAAGCACTAACTTATACAATTTCCAACACACTAACTCTGTAACCTCCACCAGCCTGTGAGTACTCGCTAAGTCAGTAACCTCCTTCAGCCCAAAGAGTACTCGCTAACTCTGTAACCTTCTCCAACCCAAAGAGTACTCGCTAACTCTGTAATCGCATCCAGCCCAAAGAATACTCCCCAACTCTGTAACCTTCACCAGCTCAAAGAGTACTCACGATCTCTAGAACCTCCTCCAGCCCAAACAGTACTCACTAACTCTGTAATCTACCCCAGCCCAAAGAGTACTCACTATTTCTGTTACCTCCCCCATCCCAAAGAATACTCGCCAATTCTGTAACATCCTCCAGCCCAAAGAGTACTTGCTAACTCCGTAACCTCCTCCAATCCAAAGAGTACTCGCTAATTCTGTAACCTCCTCCAACCCAAAAGTACTCGCAAATTCTGGAACCTCCTCCAGCCCAAAGTGTACTCGCCAACTCTGTAGTCTCCTCCAGCCCAAAGAGTACTCACTAACTCTATACCCTCCTCCAGCCCAAAGAGTACTCACTAACTCTATACCCTCCTCCAGCCCAAAGAGTACTCAGTAACTCTTAACCTCCTCCAGCCGAAAGAGTACTCGCTAACCCTGTAACCTTCTCCAACCCAAAGATTACTTTCTAACTCTGTAACCTCCTCCAACTAAAAGAGTACTCGCTTATTCTGTAACTGCCGCCAGCCTAAAGTGTACTCGTTAACTCTGTATCCTCCTCTAACCCAAAGAATACTCGTCAATTCTGTAACCTCCTACAGCCCAAAGAGTACTCGCTAAGTCCATAACCTCCTCCAATCCAAAGAGTACTCCCTAATTTTGTAATCTCCTCCAGCCCAAAGAGTACTCGCTTATTCTGAAACCTCCTCCAGCCCAAAAGTACTCGCAAATTCTGTAACCTCCTCCAGCCCAAAGAGTACTCGGTAACTCTGTAATCTTCTCCAGCCCAAAGAGTACTCACTATCTCTGTAACCTCCTCCAGCCCAAAGATTACTCACAAACTCTGTAACCTCCTCCAGCCCAACAAGTACTCGCTTATTCTGTAACCGCCTCCAGCCCAAAGAGTACTTGCCAATTCTGTAACCTCCTCCAGCCCAAAGAGTACTCGCTTATTCTGTAACCTCCTCCAGCCGAAAGAGTACTCACAAACTCTGTAACCTCCTCCAGCCCAAAGAGTACTCGCTAACTCTGTAACCTCCCCCAGCCCAAAGATTACTCACAAACTCTGTAACCTCCCCTAGCCCAAAAAGTACCCGCTAACACTGTAACCTCCTCCAGCCCAACAAGTACTCGCTTATTCTGTAACCGCCTCCAGCCCAAAGAGTACTTGCCAATTCTGTAACCTCCTCCAGCCCAAAGAGTACTCGCTTATTCTGTAATCTCCTCAAGTCCAAAGAGTACTCGCTAACTCTGTAACCTCCTCCAGCCCAAAGAGTACTCGCTTATTCTGTAATGTCCTGCAGCCCTAAGAGTACTTGCTAACTCTGTAACTTACCCCAGCCCAAAGAGTACTCGCTAACACTGTAACCTCCTCCAGCCGAAAGAGTACTCACAAACTCTGTAACCTCCTCCAGCTCAAAGAGTACTCGCTAACTCTGGAAGCGCCTCCAGCCCAAAGAGCACTCACTATTTCTGTTACCTGCCCCAGCCCAAAGTGTACTCGCTAACTCTGTAACCTCCTCCAACCCAAGGAGTACTCGCCAATTCTGTAACCTCCTCCAGCCCAAAGAGTACTCGCTTATTCTGTAACCTCCTCCAGCCCAAAGAGTACTCGCTAAATCCGTAACCTCCTCCAATCCAAAGAGTACTCGCCAATTCTGTAACATCCTCCAGCCCAAAGAGTACTCGCTTATTCTGAAACCTCCTCCAGCCCAAAAGTACTCGCAAATTCTGGAACCTCCCCCAGCCCAAAGAGTACTCGCCATCTCTGTAACATCCTCCAGCCCAAAGAGTACTCACTAAATCTGTAACCTCCTCCAGCCCAAAGAGTACTCACTAACACTGTCACCTTCACCAGCCCAAAGAGTACTCACAAACTCTGTAACCTCCTCCAGACCAAAGAGTACTCGCTATCTCTGGAAGCACCTCCTGCCCAAAGAGTACTCACTATTTCTGTTACCTCCCCCATCCCAAAGATTACTCTCTAACTCTGTAACCTCCTGCAGCCCAGCATGCGGTGAGTGATAGAGGTTTCAAACACTGCTCTGTAAAACGCAGTGGCATTGCATTAATCGTGGATTTGAAATCTGAGACTGGTTAACAAAACCCTATCAAAAATATGGAGGGATATGGGACACTTTAGCCAGATACCAGTTAAGTTCAGAAAAAAATATTTATTTACAAATTGTTGCAAATTTTGGAGGATTTGAGCTATAGGGAAAGGTTAAATAGACTGGGGCTGAGGGGTGACCTTATAGAGGTTTATAAAATCATGAGGGGCATGGATAGGATAAATAGACAAGCTCTTTTCCCTGGGCTGGGGGAGTCCAGATCAAGAGGGAATAGGTTTAGGGTGAGAGGTAAAAGATATAAAAGAGACCTAAGGGGCAACATTTTCACACAGAGTGTGGTATGGGTATGGCATGAGCTGCCAGAGGAAATGGTGGAGGCTGATACAATTGCAACATTTAAGAAGCATTTGGATGGATATATGAATAGGAAGGGTTTGGAAGGATATGGGCTGGGTGCTGGCAGGTGGGACTAGATTGGGTTGGGATATCTGGTCGGCATGGACGGGATGGACCGAAGGGTCTGTTTCCGTGCTGTACATCTCTATGATTCTAGGACTGTACTGGTCTGCAGCCAATGTCACCGTCCACACTAACTGATAACACTTGGGTTTCTTCCTGCCTCAGTTATGGCTGATCGAAGTTAATTTTCCAGAGGCGATGGTATGGGTTGAGACCTTTCCTTTGAGAACACTCCACTTGTGATGTCGATGTTTCTCACTGGAGGCCTCTTCTCCTCAGTGTTTTTGACTGGGTTTTCTGAAAAAGAGAGAGAAGGCAAAAGGTGCTGAGCCTGTGGCAAATTCTCTATGACAGTCTGCATTTGAAACCATTGCATTTTACATCCATGCACTAGATACGCGACCTCTCTCTGATGGTGTTGCAGACACGGTGACCGTTATCAAGAAACCTGTGATCTTTGCAAATGTAACACCTATGCTGCAGTAGCCTGTGTTCTTTGTTTAGCAAGGCATACTTTTCAAAGAAAGATATGCAGCTCATAAATAGATGCTCCCATCAACATTACAAAGGGGTAAAACAATTTCTCAGTAAGCAGTAAGGTTTTTTTTAAAATAAGCTGTTTTCTTTTAATCGATCTATTCAGCAATGTTATGACACACTCCTGGAGCACGTGGGACTTGGAATTCCCACAGTGTGGAAGCAGACCATGTGGTCCACCAGGAGCACACCAACCCTCTAAACAGCATCCCATCCAGAACCACCCCTATAACCCACCTAGCCTACACACTACAAGGTAATTTAGCATGGCCAATCCACTCTACCATTTTCACTATAGGAGGAAACCAGAGCACCCAGAAGAAACCCAGGCAGACACGGGGAGAATGTGCAGTCTCCACACAGACACTCGCCCGAAGTGGAATCAAACCTGGGTCCCTGGCTTTGTGAGGCAGCAGTGCTAACCACTGAGCCACCATGCCACCCCTTACTTGAAGTGGGCCTCCTGGCTCAGAAATAGGAACAAAACTTACACATACAAAATGCAAAGATTTTGAACAAAAGCATTAGACTATGCAAATACCAATCTCCTAAATAGCTGGCCTCTCAAACACACACACATACATACATACACTCACACAAGCACACGCACACACCACGCAGATACATGCACACATATACACACACATGTGCATACACACATACATACACAGACACACACGCGCACACACATACACACATGCATACACATATACACAGATACATACACACACATACATATAAACACACACACATACACACACATACACATATACACACACACATAATCGCACGTATGCACGCACAGACACATACATGCACACACATACACGCACGCACAGACACACACACACACACATAATCACACTCACACCACAACCATCTCCTTCTGGGTAAAAAATCAAAAATATATAATGAAAAATATAAACATTCTGCAGGTTGTTGTCTTAAAAGTACTTTGATAAAATTACAGTTAAACTCAGGAATAAAGGACTCACCGTATGAGGAGCAGTTGAGGACTCTGGGTCTGCACTTCATGGAGTTTAGAAAGAAGAAGGGGAATCTCATTAAAATTTGCAGAATATTGAGGGACCTGGATAGAGTGGATGTGGAGAAAACATTTCCGCTAGTCGGAGAGACTAGAACATGAGGGTACAGCCTTAGAATGAAGGGATGACGCTTCAGAATTGAGATGAGGAATTTCCTCAGCCAGAAGGTGGTGAATCTATGGAACTCATTGCCACTGACGTCTATAGCAGCTGTCATCGAGTGCAGTTAAGACAGAGCTAAATAGGATCTTGACTGGTAAGGGGATCAAAGTTACAGGAGAATAGAATTGAGAAACACATCAGCCACGATTGAATGGCAGAGCATTCTTGATGGGCAAATTTGTATTTTCTGCTCCTAAATCTTAATGGTCCTAAACGTAGGAGAAATTCATGAATTGTCCCAGAATTACTTTGCATAGAAGAGCGAAAAGCTCTGAATTATCTTCCTGGAACATTTGTGGTGGCTTTGTCAGGAGCAGTGAAGGAGATTGTGAATTCTCTATAGGAACATCCCTTGAGTGGTAAAGATTATTTCCAGTGAGTTCTGAAATTGGAGTTTGCTGAGAGGTGATTCAAGTAAAGGCCAAGGAACCACTGTGTGTTCCTCTGGTGATGTTCAACAGCCTTCTTCTCCCCCCAGACTGGGCCATGAGAGCTTGCTTTGAAAGTCTTGTTGACAGATGTCTCGGTGTGAATTCCCATTGTTTGAAGGTGCCAAATTGTTGCATCCAGTTCTCACTTTCTCTTGTGTCTAATGTCAAAAAGATTGAAGACAGATGTATAAATATGGGTCCAGCCAATGTTGTAAGTTAATATTTACATCGTGCATCTTTGAAACCTTAACTTTAAATACTGAGAAAGTAACTTTTGGTACGGAAATGGAATTGGAGCCTAACAGTTTCCTACAATTTTGATTGAGGAGGTGGGAGTCATTAAACTGAGGACTACGCAGCCCTGTCAACGGAGGATAGACAGGCAGGAGGCTGGAAGAACACAGCAAGCCAGGCAGCATCAGGAAGTGGAGAAGTCAACGTTTCAAGTGTAACCCTTCTTCAGGACTGGCGGGGGGGCTGGCTGTGGGAAGAGCTGCAGATAAAGGGAGGGGTTATGGGTGAGGGGAGCAGGGTGGTGAGGTTGGGATAGGTGGAGACAGGGAGAGGGTACTGCCTGGTTGGTCAGTGGGAGGAATGGATCCGGTTGGTGGCTGGGAGCAGTGAAAGGGAGGGGGAGGGGCTGGGAAGGGAGTCGGCTGATGGGGAGGGAGATTATTTAGAAATTGGAGAACTCAGTGCTGAGTCCTCCAGGCTATAGGCTGCTCAGGCGGAAGATGAGGTGTTGTCCCTCCAATTTGATTCGCTGCGGCTTTGATGGAGGCCAAGGATGGTCACGTTGGAAAGGGAGTGGGAAGGGGAATTAAAATGGGCGGTGATGGAGAGGTCAGACTGGCATATATGGGCCCGGCTAAGGCGTTCGGTGAAACGTTGCCTAAGTTAACATTTGGTCTCGCTGATGTAGAGAAGGCCACATCGGGGGCACCGGATACTAGGTTGAAGGAGAGGCGGGTGAACCTCTGTTTCACCTGGAAAGACTGTTTGGGGCCTTGGGGGAACAATATAATTACAGAATGACAAGTTTATACCGAAACATTTTGCTATAATTCTGGACATTGAAAATCATTATCGAGAAAACTGACACAAAACTGCAACAAGAGTAAGTAATATTTTGTGTAAATAATTTTTTGAAATAGCAGGTACACACAACGTTAATGACTGGTTGGGTATATTATTCAGTATTTTACTGGTCTGAGTAGCATTCACTTCTCAAAGTGAACGGAAGTGGGAAGAAACAGCCTATTAATTTTCACTGCTGCAGCCATTATTTATAACTTGCAGGAAAACAGATTGCAAGATGGTGCCGGATATGATCGACTCCTTGTGAGCTCCTGCATGCAGATCTGCATTTCCTATTTCTGACAATCGTTCTACATTCTTCAAACTTAAAGGAGGTGTGTTTTTGTTTTTGCTGCTATCGTTTACTTACCTGTGCTACTTAACTCTGTGACCTGCCTGTACTGCTCGCAAGACAAAGCTTTTCACTGTGCCTCGGTGCCCGTGACAATAAAGTCAGTTCAATTCCAGACCCAAGCAAACGTTAAAAAGGAGGTTCAAACTTAAAGTTGAACAAAAGTTGCAGAATTCCTCAAGACTCTTCAACATTTGCGAATGCAAATTTATGGACTCAGTGGCATTGATGATACTTGCAGAGAAAAAATGATATAACAAACAGCTTTGACTTTTTGTTTTTTTTGTACAATTCGCAGCACTGTCACCCTTCACACTAGCTATTGTGTTGCTCTTCTGGTCAACTTCCTACATCATATGAAGTCTTTTGTCTTAATGTAAGGAGGAGCATAGTGAAGGTCCCATGGTAATGATTTGAGAAGAAACCTTGAGCGTGATGTAAAATAAAGGAAGTTAGAAAGTTTCGTGAAGAATGGCCAAAACTGCAACAGTTGTAGGCCTCAAAGAGATTTTGATCTGAACACAAGCTCCTTCATGCCACCCAGGTTGGTTCCTTCCGCGATGCGTTTTGCTGGGATGTTCTTTGCACCAATGTGATACAAACTGAAAATAGCCAGAAAGCAAAGTGGGAGCAACAGAACAAAACTCAGCTCCTGGTCCTCGAGCTAACGGAATTAAAGGGGATTGGGGGGGCGGGGGTTGGGGAGAAAGTGGGAACCGGGGCCTGGGTTGGATGAAGACCAATAAATGCTGGAGACCACAGCAGGGCAGGGAGAGGTAAACTTAGTAAGTTTGCAGATGACAACAAAATTGGAGGTGTAGTGGGCAGCGCAGAAGGTTAACTCAGATTACAGCAGGATCTGGACCAGATGGGCCAGTGGGCTAAGGAGTGGCAGATGGAGTTTAATTCAGATAAATGCGAGGTGCTGCATTTTGGGAAAGCAAATCATAACAGGACTTATACGCTTAATGGTAAGGTTCTAGAGAGTGTTGCTGAACAAAGAGACCTTGGAGTGGAGTCACAGGTAGCTAGGATAGTGAAGAAGGCATTTGGTATGCTTTCCTTTATTAGTCAGAGCTATAGGAGTTGGGGTGTCGTGTTGCAGCTGTACAGAACATTGGTTAGGCCACTTTTGGAATATTATGTGCAATTCTAAAATATGAGAGACATGGATATGGTGAGTAGCCAAAGTCTTTTCCCTGGGGTGGGGGAGTCCAGAACTAGAGGGCATAGGTTTAGGGTGAGAGGGGAAAGATATAAAACAGGCAAGTTTTTCATGTAGAGGGTGGTGCATGTAGGGAATGAGCTTTCAGAGGAAGTGGTGGAGGCTGGTACAATTGCAACATTTAAAAGGCATCTGGATGGGTATATGAATAGGAAGGGTTTGGAGGGATATGGGGCAAGTGCTGGCAGGTGGGACTAGATTGGGTTGGGATATCTGATCGGCGTGGACGGGTTGGACCAAAGGGTCTGTTTCCATGTCCAATTCTATGATTATCTAATGTCAAAAACATTATGCCAGGCTTTCACGACAATGTTACACTAGGGACACCACATAACGGTCCATTGGCAGGAGGGAAGTATGTTGTAAATGGCAGAAAGCAGTAATATACCCAGGGGTCTCAGTTGTCAGACCCACAGTTCTCTGAAAGAGGCAGCATAAGTGGAGGAGAAGGTTAAGAAGGCATATAGCATGCTTGCCTTCATAGGTGGGTTTTTACAGAGTATAAAAATTGGCAGATAATATTGCAGCCGTTTGGAACATTACTTAGGCCATGTTTGAAATACTCCATATCGTTCTGGTCACTACACCGTGGACACTTCGGAGAGGGTACAGAAAAGATTAATGAGGACATTGCCTGGTTTGGAGGGTATTAGCTATGAGGAGAGATGAGACAAAATTGGTTTTGTCTCACTTGAACGTTGGAGTCTAAGGAGCAACCTTATAGATGTTTACCTAGTTATGAGAGGAATAGATAATCAGATTCTTTTCCCCAGGGTAGAAAGGTCAACGATGCAGGAACATAAGTTTAAAATTAAAAAGGAGGTAAGTTTAAAGGAGATGTACGAGGGATTTATTTTTGACACTGGGGGCGGTAAGTGCCTGGGATGTGCCGCCAGAAGTGGTGGTGGACGCAGATACAATAGCGATGTTTAAGAGGCATCTTAACAGAGAGCTGAAGAAGCAGAGAATGGAGGGATATGGACCACGCAGAGGCAAAAGCTTTTTAGCTTTGAAAGGTGTCATGTCTGTAATCTTGGTGGGCCGAAGGGCCTGTTCCTGTGCTGGACTGTTCTTTGTTCTTTGTGAATCTGTGGCCTGGCTCAGGGTGAGTCAGGATATTCAATGACTTGTAAATCCTGTGAGACATGCTAAATGTACCAACCCCAGCAGCAAGAGAGAGCTTCTAGATCCAGGTGGTGTTCCATCCATTCCTGACATGACAAAAGCAACAGAAACGATTTTTTTTGTGCAAGTCAATGATTGCACCTTGGAGATAGATTATTTGCCCAAACGTCCCATTGTCTGACGACTGAGCAGCAACGTGAGCGTAACCCTTGTTGAAATGAAGGCTGCTACTTCTGGTTCCTTCTGTGCCCTGGAGAAGATCATCTCTGACAACAGGCTACACTTCACTGGCAAACTGTTTCAAGATGTGTGCTAGGTAGCGACTGACCAATACAATGATCATTTTACCCACAATTCTAACTCAAACGAGCCAGAAGAGCGTCTGGTACGTATTACCTAATTAATAATCTTCAAGTCTCAGTAATATTTTTGTGTTACCTTGCTGCATTTTGATGCAATAATGAAGGGATGAAACTCCTGGGCACAATTTATGCTCAGAACCCAAGTACAAATGACTTTGCCCAGGAACTAATTGTCTCGCCATTCTGCATCAGAGGACATTCTTTCCCAGGATATAGAGGAGAATAAAAGAAATACATGATCAGCAAGCACGTAGAGAATCCACAACTAAGGGGAAATGGTCCTGGGATAGTGGTGTCATTGGACTATCAATTCAGAACCCAACACTCTAGTGTTCTCAGGATATGGGTACACCTGGAGAATGCTACTTAAAGGTCTGCCATCATTGATAGTTTACCCACCCAGCCCCACTTGGATGGCCTACAGATATTGTTTAGTGACTTGCCAATAGCCCAGGGTCAGGCAAAGGCCTCCTGTTGAGCAGACTGTGGCTTGTATTCCACATTGACTGTCCTCTCTCTCTCATCATCACTGGGACCCGCCTGACTATCCTTGCCTGTCCTTTGGGGGCTCCCAAGCTCTCCCTCAGCTTGGGTCTTTCAGCTGTGACCATGATTATAAGCGATGGGAGTAAAGCATTGAAACCTTCTGAATGTCCGTCATCATTTGAAGGCAAGATGGTCATCCTGAAGGCTGCAGGAACCCTGTTGGTCAGGGGTGCTTGGACTGGCCTGAGTGAGAAGCTGAGAGTTTGGTGAATGATTGAAATGGAGCATGGTGTTGGGACATGGTTGGTTTGGGGGAAGAGGTGTGTTTTTTTCTACCTTATATTAGGTTTTTTAATGCAAAGGAAGAGGTTGATTAGTGAATAACTGGTCATTTATTCTACTTATAGTGACTTTGTAATGTTGAAGTATGGCAGGGCAGCTTGGCTGAGTGGATTATCTATCTTGTAGCATACATGAAGTTGTGGACACCCTTTGTGCTCCAGTCAAATTCATTGACACCAACTTAAAAAGGTTGAGTTCAGGTGTTTCTGCAAGGTTCGATGTGACTCCGTTGGTATTTTGCCTCCCTGCTTCGAGGGTCAGAGAATCTTTGTAGACATACCTCTGAGAGAGGGCAAACTCTCGGATGGTACCGATGACATAAGCAAGCAGATTGGCCAAACACGTGCAAGTGAGGATAGTTAGAGAAAGAGTGACCAATTGAACATGCATCTGGAGATTTAGCATAGAAGGGAGTGTGTTGGATTTCTGAGTCATTGGGAGTGGTTCTGGGGCAGATGGGAGTTGTAATTGTTTTGTTATAACCTTTACTTCCCTGCCTGTCTTAGCCCAGTCTCATTTTACCACAAGGTAAAAGGGTAACACTCACAGGATTGGGGCTGATACCCTTGCAGGGAGATTTGCTATTGCTGTCAGGAAGGCTTTGAATTAGATAGAGAGGGTTATGCCTGTTCCTATGTTAGTACCTGATTCTGATTCGACTACAATTGGGGGGGGGGGGAGGTCTCAGAAATGCAGTGCTGCAGTCGGTGTTGCTACTGACTTTAGTTGTTGGCAGGACGCTCTGGTTATGAAATGCGGCAGTTACCGGCATCTCCACTTTTGCAAGTGAGCTCAGGGAGCTCCTACACTCAATACCAATCCTGTGTGTGGTCCATTGACATCTGGCTGGTTTGTTCCATGATTATGATACTCTAGCGCCACCTTCTGCCTGACACTCTGCCCATTGCTGTTAGTGTAAGTGACCTGCTCACATGGTCGGCCGACCTGTTATAAAGCAGGTCACAGAGGATTGCCAGCAGCTTTATTGTTATTGTTCTTTCCCATATAGCACCTCAGAGAGATGATAAAGATTTATTTCAGAGCCTGTTCATGAGTAACCTTCAGTCTTTTGTGGCTACCTTCATCACCCTCACTTGCTGGCTTGTCATTAAATGTTTGTTTTGTGTCGATATTGTGGCTTTCAGAGATTATTTTGTGCTGCTTTTTTAAGAGAGATTGAATGTGAAGCATTGAGTTGCCTGTAAGAAAGTAAACAGCTTGTGAGGACTTGTTTTATTTTAGAAGGTTGGGGTAATGGAGACAGCCTGGCTCCATTATGGCCCAGCTCTCACAGAATAGACTTTCGAGATGTCTTTTTAGTTTTTAGGTTTATCTTTAAGCAGTTGCTGTTGGAGCCTCAGCAGGACAGAAGCTGTAGAAGTTATCTTTTCCCTCTCTCAGTTATAGCTCGAAGCTGGGATTTGTCTCTGTTGCTGGGTTACCTGTCAGACAAATCTATTTCTCTGAATTTGACCTTTACTTGGCAAGGAGCATGTTTGAGGGATGTTATGATAAAAGAACAGTTAATTAGTAACAGTTATTATACCTGTTAATCTGTTAAGGGTGTTACGACACAGGGTAAACCCTCCTGCTTAATTTAACCCAGCAACACCGAAAAGATTTATGCCATGTGGTAATCTGTGAAAATTCCAGAGGCCAAGAACCATTTAAAGTAAAAATTAACAACTTCATTTCTTAATGTATAACAGATAATAATTAACTAACAACTATTCACAACTCCTTCCTCTAACCTAGCTTTTACCTTCCCCTTCTACAATAATAGTCCGATAAAACCTCCAATTAAGATTGACCAAAATTCAAATTTTCAAAACCAGCTAGATGTCGAATCTTCTCTTTATATCTTCCTTTGTCTTCTTTTCTTCTTCCGGGGAATTACTGTTTCGCAGGTTACTAATTGATAAAGGTAACTTTAAGAGAGCTATTTTTCTGGGCAGTCTGCAGATGTTGGTGGCTTGGTAGCTCTCCTCCCAACTGTTCATTTTTCCTGGTCTTATACCCACAAAGCATCAGATTGTGTCATTGGCTTTTTAAGATTGCCAATATACTCAATTCAAACTGGATTGGAGTTTGGTATTTTTTGGGGGTATAATTTAAACTGATTGGCCTAAATCGAATTCAGTTTGTCATCTCCAGGCAGCCAACTAATTGAGTTGTTACACCAAATGTTACATTATATCTTGTTGAACCACTTGGTGCTGTGTCAGATAGTTCTGCTAGCTTCCAACTCTCTGAAAGGTACAGTCCATCTACATAACAGATTTTCTAATATAGTTACGTTACTCTAAGTTCTTCTTTCTTTTGTTTGTATTTTAACCATCATGTTTAAATAAATGCATTTTCGCTTAACGTCCAGCAGTTTGACCAGTTGTATTGTCTCCAGAACACGACACCTCACATTTGCCTTAGAAATAAGGAAAAGGTAAGCCACCTTGTTAAAATATTTTTGAGAGGGTCGGGTCTGATCCTTAACAGTCTATATAAAATATTCTTCATTTACATAGTTAAAAAAATCACACAACACCAGGGTTATAGTCAAACAGGTTTATATGGAAGCACTAGCTTTCAGAGCGCTGCTCCTTCATCAGGTGGTTTCATTTACATGAAAACCATCAGTAAAGACAAGACAAGCGAGTACTCTGCATTGTTCAAAAAAACAAGGAGCTCAGTCAAAACCCGGGAAGCTCCCGTATGCGGCTCATCTGCTCCTTTCCTCGTCTTCTGTTTCTTTTCTTTCCCTTCACTTCCTTTTCTCCTTACCTTTCATCAGCGAAGGGCCGAGGGTGGGTCCAGCGAAGGGCCCGGCGTCAGCAAGGTAAGCCCAGCCGTAAAACGATGGCGCCAGAAAACTGGTGACTCTGACATTGGTAGGTCAAGGTGGTGGCAGTGGGAGAGGTGTGACGGCACAGGCTTGTTGGTAAGCTGCCTCAGGACTCATGGCAAAGATGGACTCTCCTCTAGTTTTATCTTTTTCCTTATTTTTAAGCTATTCAAAGTGGCACCAGGCCATGGTGATAGTTGAAGCTTTTCACTGGTTTCCCCAGTGTACAAGTGGGGTGGCATGGTGGCCCAGCAGTTAGCACTGCTGCCTCACAATACCAGGGACCTGGGTTCGATTCTAGCCTCGGGCAACTGTCTGTGTGGAGTTTGCACGTTCTCCCCGTGTCTGCGTGGGTTTGCTCCGGTTTCCTCCCACAGTCCAAAGATGTGCAGGTTAGGGTGGATTGGCCTTGCTAAATTGCACATAGTGATGCATAGGTTAGGTGCATTAATCAAGGGGAATGTAAAGGGATGGGACTGGGTGGGAGTAGTCTTCAGAGGGTCGGTGTGGACTTGTTGGGCCAAAGGGCTTGTTTCCGCACTGTAGGGATTCTGTATTTAAAAAAATCATTCAACTTTAACCTGATGTGTTAGCTGTGGGATCATCTCACTCGCTCTATCAAACGCTGCTTCCTGTGTTGGAGCCTTACTGTGTTGACATCTTTAGATTTTTAGATGTGCCTGCTGAAGCTCCTGACATGTTCTCCCTCCCACCACACTGGGCACACATTATTAATGTAATCGCCCATTTGTTATGATGTGCCTGCCATGTGGTCAGTAAAATGTGGACAAATGAAGCTCATATCACTCCCTTTCAATATGTAATAGAACACAGAACATCAAACATTACATCACAGAACAGGCCCTTCAGCCCTCGATGTTCCTCCGACCTGTAGCTCATCTATTCTACACTATTGTATTCTTGTCCATATGCCTAACCAACGACCATGTAAATGCTCTTAAATTTGACGAGTCTACTACTGTTACAGGTAGTGCGCTCCATGTCCCTACTATTCTCTGAGTAAAGGAACTACCTCTGACATCTGTCCTATATCCATCCTATATGCCATGATCCAAAGGATTCCTGAAGAAGGGCTTATGCCTGAAACGTCGATTCTCCTGCTCCTTGGATGCTGCCTGACCTGCTTCGCTTTTCCAGCAACACATTTTTAAGCTCTATATCCATCACGCCTCAATTTAAAGCTATGCTCCTTGTGCTGCCCTTAGCACATGGACTCCAGCTCACCACCACCTATCCAAGGGCAACGAGGGACAGGCAAGAACTGCTGACCCAGCCAGCACCGCCCATGTGCCATGAACAAATAATTTTTAAAAAGTTCACTCCCTGGTGTCCAGCCTAGTGCCGGAATGCCCTTAATGCACCGCAGGATTATCAGAGGCTGTTGTTCTTCAGGAATGACCACTCATTTCATCAATCCCTATAATGACAGTGTATCAGCACTATTCACAATTACCTGCATACAATAAACATTGCCCAATCTCGGGTGAGTTAGCACAAGACTCACAGTCAGACTTTGTCAAGTTTCTTTGGTTTATTAAATAAATATACACCATAATGCTTACAAACACAATTCAGAAATGGTCATATTTTATAGCTCTACATGCTGGTCTGGTTGCAGATTCAGTAGCTTTGTTATAAACTATCCCTGTATAAGATTCCTTGAAAGGCTCAGGGTCAAACATGGAAAGTGCATAGAAAAGTTAAAGCAGAACTCCATAGGAGAGCTCAGTTATTCAAGATTCTTTATTTAACTGGCTCCTTTTCACCAGATGATCGAGATCAGTGCATTATCTTGCCAGTCACATTCACCCTATGTACATGAAGGGGTGGCTCAGTGGTTAGCCCTGCTGCCTCAAAGCACCAGGGACCTGGGTTCGATTCCAGCCTTGGGCAATTATCTGTGCGAGGTTTGCACATTCCCCCGCGTCTATGTGGGATTCCTCTCATAGTCCAAAGACATGCAGGTTAGGGTGGATTGGCTATGCTACATTTCCCCATAGTGTCCAGGGATTATGTAGATTAGGTGCAGTAGTCAGGGGAAATGTAGGGTAGGAGAATGGGTCTAGGTGGGATACTCTGAGGTTGGTGTGGACTTGTTGGGCTTACTATTCTGTGTAGAGATTCTAATTTTTTTTTAAGGGAAGGCAGGGATTAAATCAAGAGTCAGAGGGGAAAACAAAACACTCCACACCCGTTGGTACCTAATCACCTGTTTTTTAAAATGTTTTTTTTCTAATATACCCATGATGAGAGACGCAGTTAAAGACAACAGGTGCAATTAGTGGGCGGCACGGTGGCACAGTGGTTAGCACTGCTGCCTCGCAGCGCCAGAGACCCGGGTTCAATTCCCGACTCAGGCGACTGACTGTGTGGAGTTTGCACGTTCTCCCCGTGTCTGCGTGAGTTTCCTCCGGGTGCTCCGGTTTCCTCCCACAGTCTAAAGATGTGCAGGGTCAGGTGAATTGGCCATACTAAATTGCCCGTAGTGTTAGGTAATGGGTAAATGTAGGGGTATGGGTGGGTTTCGCTTCGGCGGGTCGGTGTGGACTTGTTGGGCCAAAGGGCCTGTTTCCACACTGTAATCTAATCTAATCTAAAAAACACAAATCTTTATTCGATTCCCACCACCAGGAAGAAAGGAAACACTCAAGTGGCCAGTGACAAGCAGTGCCCTTCACATGAACGGGCAATGTTGTGTGATCGAAACGGTGAGGGGGGGAGGGCAGGGATTCAATCAAAATAGAGTTGGAGGGGGGGAAATAAAGCACTCCGCACCCTGTGGTGCCCATTTCTCCCTGAACAGTTCAAGGGTGTTAGTAGACATCACATGCTCCTTTGTCAAGGGTACACAGGCTCTGCCATACCAAGTGTAGGGATTCTGGGAATACATTCTAACATGTGGGACGTCTAACTAACAACTTTGTTTTGTTTTCTGTTCAATTTGACCCAGTTAAAAAGAACAGCACACAGAAATTGTCTCCATTTCAGGGCAAAGTGGTTTCCCATACGTATTTACCTTCAACATGGCTGTGAGAGTAACTGGCACAAGGGAGACTTTCAGGGGTTTCGGAACTCTGTTCTCTACTGTCATCACAAGTGCAACTAGAAATGTTCGCTGTTAGTTTCATCAGCACCACACCTAGCAAGGGAATGGACAACACCGAAAAAGGAGGGGACGACACACAAAGAAATCTCAGCACGATCAGGGGCAGAGAATAAGTGCTGGCTTGAGAAGTAGAGGTAGAGGCTGGGGGTGGAAGATTGGAGGGGGGAGGAGATGGCGAGGGGACTTGGAGTGACGGGCCAGAGATTGGGGCAGGGGAGGGAGGAGGAAAACGGTGGAAGGTGAGGGTGGTAGAGGTAAGGAGGGGAAAGGGGAGAGAAAGGAGGGGAGGGTGAGAAAGGGGTGGAAGGTGGAGGGGAGCAAGGGGTGGAGGCTGGAGACGAAAAAGGAGGAAGGCACAATGTTGGAGGAGAGACATGGAGGGGGAAAAAATAGGGATGGGGAAGAGGAGAAATGAGAAGCACTGGTCAGGAAGACCACGGGGAGTTGTTGGCTTAGGGTAATACCTAAAGGAAGGATGAGTTAGGTATTGGGAAAAAACACCACCCTTGGAGTCAGAGTTGTGGTTCAATGACAGTTTGTTGCACAAGGAAATATCGGAGCTCCAGGGAGAGAAAGACACCAACACTGTGGTCAGCTGAGAGTCTTCTCTTGTCCCGGAGCACATGTCAAAACACTTTCATACGTTATGATATAATAGGTGAGTGATGAGGTTATTGTCTCTGTAACATGGTTTGTTTACTGTAAAAATATTGCAGAATCATTTCGATGCAGTCATCGTCAGTTCTCGTGCAGCTTTTGTTGTTAATTTCAGCACGGTCATTGTCAGTTTCAGCGCAGACAGTGTCAGTTTCAATGTCTGCACGGAAGTCTATTGTTCTAATAATGGGCGCTAGTCGCTCTTCCTGAGAAGGACAATTACGGCAGCCCTGTCTATTAGCACTTTGCATTCAGTCCATATCAAACTGTTAGCATTTCTATAAAAGCCGTTTTAAAAAAATGAAACACATTTTCATTGAAACGATAGAATAATATTCTGAGGGAGGGCACCACGACAGATGACAAACTGAGGTTAACCTGTCTAGGGAAATCTGGAACTACCTAGTGTAGTTAAAACAATGAGAGGTCCCCATTTTAAGACAGATCTAGGGAGATGGTGTTCCCTCCTCAGAAGCATTAGACTTTGGACGTTTCTTCCAGAGAATTGGAGGCTAGATCATACAATACAGTCACGGTTGAGGTAGACAGTTGAGGTAGCAAGTTTTAGAGGGCAGAGAGGGTGAAATTGAAGTGTGGAGATAGACTGGGAAGTAGAATTAAGTTCAGACTCAGAGCAGCCACACAGTCTTACTGAATACCCACTGCTGCCCCCATTTCTTACGATTGGGGAAAAAAGGTCCTGAGCAGGAATGGAGTCCAAACTGAAGGGCAGTAGATATAAATTCCAAGGTACCTGTTGTCATTTTCTGGTGAGCTACCAGAGTCAGGGGCCCCAGCAATGTTTCAGGCAAAAATGCCCTTCGTTAACATCAATCTTCCTGCCCCTCAGATGCTGCCTGACCTGCTGGGCTTTTCCAGCCCCACTCTCATCTGGACTCTAATCTCCAGCATCTGCAGTATCCTGGAGAGCGCGTGAGAGAGAGAGAGAGAGAGCGCGCGAGAGAGAGAGCGCGCCCCTCAAGCTGTAACAGTGCTCCAGGACAGTTGGTCACTGGGAACAGTAGCCCCAATTAAGGTAATTCTTCAGTGGAAACAGTACTCTCAGATGAAAGCTTCTCTTTACCCAGGTCAATCAGTTCCTAGAGGAAAAAAAACACAAAAAAATGTCATAAAAAAATGTTAGCCATCGACTAAGTTGGACTGTCCCAGAAAACCAGCCTTTCGTGGGCAGAAGCAGACTGAACTTATTCGGTTCCAATCCTGTTCTCCCTTGTCCAGTCTCTTTCTACCCACATCTGTGACTCTTCTGATGCCCAGTGTCCCTGCAACATTTCCCTTCTCATGTCAAGTGTCCAACCTCCCTACCCCTCCAGCCACCACAGCCTTTTAAAAAAAAAAAGGGCAGAAAATCCTCAGGATCTCAACCCTCGGGATTTAAACTTTCCTCATCCCTCCCTTTAATTGGCCATCGCTTGTTTTTAAAACTATGACCCCCCCCCCCCCAAACTTGCTCACGACTCTCCACAAGGGGAAAACATTTTTTCCCATGTCCATCTTGTCAATAAGCTACTGAAGGTTAACATGCAGATGCAGCAAACTGTTAGGAAGGCAAGGGGACTTAAAGTTAAAAAAAAAAAATCACAACACCAGGTTATAGTCCAACAGGTTTATTTGGAAGCACTAGCTTTCGGAGCACTGCTCCTTCATCTTGCTTCAATTGTATAGAAGCCTGGTTTGACTTCATCTGGAATGCTGCGTGCACTTTTGGACTCCAGAAAAGGAAATCATTGGTGCACAGAAAGGCAGCTCACCAGACTTGATCCCCAGATAGCAGGACTGTCCGATGAAGACAGATTGGACAAAGTGGGCCTGGGGTTTCACAGAATGAGGGGACCTCATTGAAACCAACAAAACACTATGGATAGACAGGGCAGACACAAGCACTCTGGTTGGGGAGTCTACAACTAAAGGAGGTATAAATTTAAAATTAAAATTAAAATTAAAATACAAAAAGGGGAAACCATTTTGGACTAAGAGGAGGAGAAATCTATTTAGAGGGTTGTGAACCTTTGGAATTCTTTGCCACAGGGGGCTATGGTTAGCTCACTTATTGAATGTGTTGTAAAGACAGTGATTGATAGATTTCGGATTGACAGTGGCGTGAAGGATTATGGGATTGGGGCAGGGGAGGGAAAGGGGAAGGAGTAAAAAAGCATTGAAGCATCCAATCAGTCACGACTGTAGTGCACAGCAGAGCAGCCCTGTCCAGAAGAATGTCAAGATTAGAGTGGTGCTGGAAAAGCACAGCAGGGCAGGCAGCATCCAAGGAGCAAGAGAGAAACAAAAATTGGACGTTTTGGACAAAAGCCTTTTATCAGGAACGTCTGGATGAATGGCATAATGCTTTTCCAATGTTCCACTATTCATCCAATCTTGTATCTTATGTCAGCAATGTGACATTTAGATATTTCCGTTAAATGATGGACAGAACGTAACAGAGGGGGGAAAAAAAAGAATCCTTTATCTGTGGATCAAACATCACTGCTTGAAATCAGAAGAGTTAAGAGACTTGAAACATTAGCTCACGCTCTCTCCCCCCCATGGATACTGGCTGACCTGCTGTGATCTCCAGCAGGTTTGTGTGTTCATCCTAGCCATGCAAACACCCAGGCTCCGCTATCTGTAGGGAGATCCCTATTCTCCCTGAAAATTCCTCATGCAGCAGCAAAACATGTCCATTTCTGACTACAATGAAAGATGTGAAGTCAAGACAAAAGCTCATTTACAGAAAGATTCACAGTGCCATCTGTTTCTAAATTGCCACTTGTATCTGCTACCAATACTTACACCTTTCTCCTGCCCATCCACGTTGTTTGCATCAAGATTTGGAGGTTGATTTCTCGATCTCCTTTTATTCCACTTTGTTACTGTTGACAGTGAACGGATCAGTGAGTAAGTGAAATGAGCAAGGAATTTCAATAAACCATTCTAAAATCAATCCACATGAAAAATATTCCCCAAACTAATTGTCCTTTAACCTTTTCGGTTCGACAGGCTGTGAAATTACCCTCCAAATTCCTCAGCCAAAATAGTAAAAGGAACTTTTCAGAAGCTTCTTAAGTCTTGAACGATCATGTCCTTTGGTCTCAGCTGGACTGGCGATGTTCTAATTGGCAAACAAATGTGCCAGCAAAAGCAGAGAACCAGGTTTGGCAAGAGAAAAAAGGAAACAAGAGCTCATGGACAAAAGTAATAAAGGTATAATCAAGAACTTCAGTCATGAATGGACATTCCACCACACGCTCAATCTGTTACAAAATCACTGTTACATGAAATGGATATCTGAATTCCAGCATTATCCTGGAGACTGTTTCAGCAGTGGAAAGCAGGACTCAATTCAGCCAAATTCGCTGCACACAATTAATAGATTTCATCGTCCTAAATTCAAAATGATTGAGTCATACAGTCACAGCATGGAAACAGACCCTTCTGTCCAACTCAGCCATGCCAACCAGACATCCTAACTTAATCTAGTCCCATTTGCCAGCACTTGGCCCATATCCCACTAAACCCTCCCTATTCATATACCTATCCAGATGCCTTTTAAATGCTGTAATTGTACCAGCCTCCACCACATCCTCTGGCAGCACATTCCATACATGTACCACCCTCGCCGTGAAAATGTTACCCCCTTAGGTCCCTTGAACATCTTTCTGCTCTCACCCCCAAACCTATGCCCCTCTAGTTCCGGACTCCCCATCTCAGGGGGGTGGGGGAAGATTTGTCTGTTCACCTGATCCGTGCCCCTCATGATTTTATAAACCTGTAAGGTCACCCCTCCGCCTCCACCGATCCAGCGAAAAACAGCCCCAGCCTATTCAGCCTCTCCCTAAAGCTCAAACCCTCCAACCCCAGCAACATTGTTGTAAACAGTTTCTGAACCCTTTCGGGTTTCACAATATAGGAAGGAGACCAGAATTGCACACAATGTTCCAAAAGTGACCTAATCAACATCCTGTACAGCCACAACAAGACCTCCCAACTCCTACATTCAATGCCCTGACCAATAAAGGAAAGCATACCAAACACCTTCACAGTTTTATCTACCTGTGACTAATTTGAAGGGACTATGAACCAGCACGCAAAGTGTGTTACCTTTCGAATCCCTCCAGTGTGGGAATAGGTCATTTGGCCCAGCAAGTCCACACCAGCTCTCTGAAGACTAAGCCACCCAGACCCATTCCCCTACCCTACAATTACCCCAGATCAATGCACCTAACCACATTGCTGAACACAATAGGCAATTTAGCATGGCCAATCCACCCTAACCTGCAAGTCTTTGGGTTGGGAGAGGAAACCGGAGCAAACCCACGCAGACATGGGAAGAATGTGCAAAGTCCACAGACAATTGAGGTGGCACTGTGGCTCAGTGGTTAGCACTGCTGCCTCACAGCACCAGGGGCCTGGGTTCGATTCCAGCCTTGGGCGACTGTGCAAACTCCACACAAACAGACTTTGCACATTCTCCCAGCGACTGCGTGGGTTTCCTCCCACGGTCACAACGATGTGTGGGTCAGGGTGGATTGGCCGTGCTAAATGGCTCATCATGTTAGGTGCATTAGTCAGAGGGAAATGGGTCTGGGTGGGTTACTCTTCAGAGGGTCGGTGTGGACTTATTGGGCTGAAGGGAGCTCCAGTGTGTCACACAGTCGGGCTGGGAAACGGCAGCCCTTTCAATCATACAAAGTTCCTGTGGCAAATGCAAGAATAAAGAAGTTTGGTGAGAACCTGCCACTCCAGAACTTCTGACACGAACCAGGGCAGTGATACTAGTGACAACAAACCCCAACAAAATTGCTGGAGAAACTTAGCAGGTGTGGTGGTATCTGCAGAGAGAAAGCATTTAGAACAGATAAAGTGTTGTATATGTTAAATGACAGGGGTGTGGGGATTAGCAGAGAGAGAGAGAGAGAGAGAGAGAGAGAGAGAGAGAGAGAGAGAGAGAGAGAGAGAGAGAGAGAGAGAGAGAGAGAGAGAGAAATCAGGTAGACAGAGGGATGGAGGATAGTGTGCCAGGGAAAAAAACCCAGTCAATAATACCTTCCTCCAGGTTTTTACCCCATCCCCACGCCCTGTCATGACATGGGCTGCTTTTAGCACAACCAACCCATTCTCTCCCACTCAGTCCTTATCTTTTCTTTCTCCCTTGCTTTCAGATATTCATCCCTCCATTTCCACCTACCTACTCACTCCTTTAGCCTCCCCACTCCGATCTTCAGCAGAAAGACCATTCTTAAACTACTCCGTTCGGAAGAAACGTTAACACTGCTTTCTCTCCACACATGCAGCCAGACCTGCTGAGTTTTCCCCAGCAACTTTTGGTTTTATTTCAGATTTCCAGCATCTGCATTTCTTCTATTTTCATCAATCAAGTGAATTTCATACTCTCAGCTCAACTTCTGTTAAATTCAAAGTTGGTCGCTGGATAACTATGGGCTAAATATACAGAGTTTCTCCAGCTAAGCTCCACCAGTGGTGGTCAGGAGTGAGCGGAGTGGAAAATCTGAGTCCCTTGCATCCACACCAATACTTTTGATACAGCCTGCACCCCCCAACTTACGTATAGCGTGAAGTATAAGGGCCAATAGGAAAGCGATTGACACGTAGGCAGCAATAGTAAAGTTTGATCGTAGCTTGGCTGCTAGTTCACATCCTTTATCTGTAATATAAATCAAAAATCAATCAATCATTGTTAAAAATATCCAAAACACAGTTACAATTAGCCCAATTTGATGAAACAAATTCTGTGGCTTTATGCAGCACACAATGTATTTGGAATGTTTGAATGGGAATGCTGCCAACTAGTAGCGTTAACAGGAATAGGATCCATTATCCAAAACACATGATCAAACCATGCATCATTAACCTGATGCCAGAACAGAAAGTAGGTTAATTCAAATTCACTTGGATCACAGATTAGATTAGATTAGATTAGATTCCCTACAACATGGAAACAGGCCCTTCAGCCCAACCCGACCCTCCGAAGAGTAACGCACCCAGACCCATTCCCCCTCTGACTAATGCACCTAACATTATGGACAATTTAGCACGGCCAATTCACCTGACTTGCACATCTTTGGACTGTGGGAGGAAACCCACGCAGACACGGGGTGAATGTGCAAACTCTACACAGGCAAGCAGTCACCAGAGGGTAGAATCGAACCTGGGACCCTGGTGCTATGGGGCAGCAGTGCTAACCACTGAGCCACTGTGCCATGCATAGAAACAAACACCAGATAATCACAGGCTCTAGTCTTGGTGTCTTTCAATTCAAATATTTTCCCCAAATGTCTTTGTTGCCAGTCTGTCTTATAGAAGTGTTAACCTCAGTGAAAGTGTAGAAGGTCCACAGCACACTTCAACTTAACCAATCCACGCTTTTATTCTCAAAAGTGTCAAAAAAACAAATTCCCAAATTGTAAACAGTTAAGGGAAACCCACTCGTCACCCTCCTGCTAATCTAATACTGCACTGAATTGAAATACGGAGGTGACACTGTCCAGCACAGCCAACTGACCATTCCTTTGCAGTCTCCACCCTGGCCTCCAGGGGTCACTCAGATGGCGTTTCTCTCTGCAGTTATACAACAGAGATTCAGTCATGCTCCATTTTATCCCTGATTATCTTGTCGGCTTCTTCCAATCAGGGACCTCTGCATTGTTACTAAGTGCTGGATCCTCCAATCAAGTACCAAGACTGCATTCCTTATTTGGTGCAGGCAGCAGGCACCGAGCACATGACCGTTACCAGGTTCACCTCTTCACACATGTTCAAGCTGCAGTAACCCACAGGTTCTGTGTCAGAGTTTTAAACCACTGCCTGCGTCAGAGTTTTTAAACCACTTTGTGCCCTGGCCAACATCCTTTCCAACAGGAGCTCAAAAAAGGTTGAAATACCAACTTGGTCCCCAGCTGAACTGTCCACTGAGTGGGCCAGGGTCAATAAAGCATTGTGCTTTCCTCCTGGATAAGAGACACCAGCTCTGTAAAGGGCCTCTATACTCAAAGGTATTCCACACTGCTGATCCTAATATTCATGCTGAATGATCCACGATTAATTCACAAGAGAAAGGTTGAAAAGCAGAAATTGGAATGACAAGTCCTCAGTCCCCTCTGAATTTAGTTTAGGAATTCCAGAATGGCAGCCCCTTTCTCTCAAAGTGATACGGGTCTGGGTGGGTTACCCTTTGGAGGGCCAGTGTGGACTGGTGGGCCTGTATCCACACTGTAGGGAATCTAATCAGTTTCCGATGAGATATGTTACTTTCCGAACTGATGATTTGTTAGCTATAAATTTTAAACATTGCAAACTCACCGCCTGGTGAAGTGACTTCCGCAATCAAGGATACGGTCAGACACAACACAGCGATCTCACCTGACGTGGCCAACAGACCCAGAACTGTCAAAATGCAAGCTGGTAACAAATAAAACAGAATTACACCATAACACTCTTGGCTGACAGAGGCACTCAAATCCTGCTGTCTGCAGTGCAGCTGACAAATGCATTTGGTTAAAAAAAGGTTAGAGAAGGTTTTGCTGATCCAGTGCTTGGGATTATGGGATTGCCTGGATTTGGTGACTACATGAAGGTTGGAGAGGGAGGGGGAAGCACACCTCCTTGCCAATCTGCTGAATGTTTAATCTGTTTAATTTTTAAATTAATAAATAAGTGAAGGATGCCATAAAAAAGGTGGAAATCTAAAACAAATCACAGAAAATGCAGCAGGTCTGGTGGATTCTATGGAGAGAGAACCAGAGTTAATATTTTGAGTCGGGTATGACTCTTCCTTAGATCAGAAGAGGAGTTATGAATAGGAACAGGAGTAGGCCATTCAGCCCCTCAAACCTGTCCCACCATTCAATAGGATTGTGGCTGATCGGACATTCCTTACTTCCACTGTCGTGCCTGTTCCACATAACCCTTGATTCCACTATTAATTGAGAATCTATTTCAGCCTTAAATTAACATGAAGACTGTCCCCCACAGCTTTCTGTGGCAAGGAGTTCGAAAGATCTGCTGAGTTTCTCCAGCATTTTCAGTGTGCGCCCCTGGTTCCCCACTGTAGCCATCCCAGGAGCAGGACCATCTACTGCACTATTCTCCTTTACTGGTTCTGTGGTCCCTCTGTAGGTTCAGCCCTGGCTCAATTAATACCAGCCTCACTTCAAAAGGCCAGGGGATAAGGTGTTCAACCTCACTTGTTACACTGGAGCACATAACTGAGGGTGGCAAGTCAGTGCAACTTTGAGGGTGTGAGGGACTGTCAGGAGGTGCGGTCGTTATAAACCCAATCCAAAACAAAAATATTGTTTATAAAGGAGCCCGTGGAAGGGGAGCGGTCCCAGTTTTCTGGCCAACAATGATCCTTTAAAACATCCACCAAATGGACCATGTAATTTAACTCATTGATAGGTGTGTATGCTGCTGTAGGTGGGTCTGCAAGAGCTGGATTACTCAGCACTAGGTCAATCTGAACTGCCGGATAACTCTCCGTTGGTTCAAGTCACATCGGACACAAAAGACGACAACTGTTGTTAGAACAGGGAACAGGCTCTTCAGCCCATCAAGACTGTAGCAGCACAGGGCACCTTTCTGAACCAAAAACCATTTCTCTCTCTGCTGTCCGTCTCTCTATTTAATCAGAGAAGATGCCTCAAGTGTTGCTATTGTATCCACCTCCTTTGGCAGCACATTCCAGGCACTTGCCATCTTCTGTGTAAAAGGAGATATGCCTCTCATCTCACCTTTAAACTTACCCTCTTAACCTAGACCTACATCCTCTAGTAACGGACATTTCTACCCTGGGGAAAGGACTCAGACTCTTCATTCTATCAAGTCTCAGTTTTGCAAGCTTTTATCAGGTCACCTCTCATCCTTTAACGTTCATGTGAGTTTCTCAAATCTCTCCTCATGGCTAATAGCCTCTAAACTAGGCAACATCCTGGTAAACCATTTCTATGTTGTCTCCAAAGCTTCCATATCCTTCTGATGGTACAATATCCTTTATTGCCACATGAACCCGAGTACAGTGAATAGTTTTAACAAGGGCTGCCTTTAATGGTTTACTGGTGCCAGAGTTCCTCAGATGAGTGTACTGGACCCAACCATCTTCAGATTACTCAAACAACTTTGCTGATGACTGCACAAGGTTCAGTATTGCTTCAATATTTGAGACTTTAGGAGTAATCTGTGCAGCACACATGGCAAGAGTTGGACAACATGACCACCTTCAACCAGAGACAGAGACAGAATCTAATCATTGAGCCTTGATGTTCAATGGCATTACAATCATTGAATCTCCCACTGTCAACATCCTGTGGGTTACAATATACCAGAATGGAGCAGGACAAGCTACATAAATACTGTAGCTACAAGAATAGGTTGGGAAAAACCAGCCTCCTGACTCCCTGAAGCCTGCCCACCACCTACAAGGCCCCAAGTCAGGAGTGTGATGGAATACTCCCCACTTGCCTGGATAGGTGCAGCTCCAACAACACAAGTAACTCAACACCATCCAGGACAAAGCAGCCCATTTGGTTGGCCACCCTGCAGCGCAGGGTGTACCATTTACAAGAGACTGCAGCAACTCACCAAGGCTCCTGTAACAGCATCCTCCAAAACACACTACCTCCATCATCATCATCATCGAGGACAACAGCAGCAGATACATGGGAACACCAAGGTCAGCAAGACCCAATTCCCTCTCACCTCCATCACAGCCCAACACCCACCACCTCAGCCCACCTCACCCCCAGTCCTGAAAGCATTTTCTGTCTTTGTTTTAAATTTCCAGCATTGTGATTTGTTTTTATTCTATAACTTTTGATTTATTCATGAACTTCATTTATTCTCAGACTGCTCTCATTCATGTTTATGAAGTATAGAACAGGAAGAGGCCTTTGGCACTCCGTGGCACCAAATTAAACTAATCCCTTCTGCCTGCCCTTGTTCCATATCCCACCATTCATTGCATTTTCATGTGCTTTCCTCCAATCCCCTTAAACACCCCTAATAGATCTGCCTCCACCACCACCCCAGCAGTGTGTTCCAGACTCCGACCACTAAAAGTCTTAACCCACACATCACCTTTGAACTTTTCCCCTCGAACCTCAAATGCATGCCCCCTAGTCTTAGGCATTCCAACTCTGGGAAAACTATTCTGACAGTCGACCACTGGGGACTTTACACCTTGACCAGTGATTATCTAGTTGACTGGAGCTTGCAACACAGAGACTCTTGTTGGTCCAAAGAGGCTGAAAATGGTAATATCTCCAATCCTTGGAAATGGTGAGGAATGGTCAGTACTGTACTGAGGACAGACAGGAGAGCTCCCCACCAGAGTGTAATTGAAGCATTATTAGCAGCTTGATGCTCAAGAGACAGAGACAGAATTATATAGACCAAACTAACCAATGATTCAAAAGAAGAAATGTCATATCAATGTTCCATTCTGAACCTATTGTGGCCTGCAATCAAGCATACGGCATGGAATACCTCGGGTAGACAATGATCAGAAAGTGGAGTGTAGAAATGGGTGCGGTGGTCTGCTTTCTAACCATAAAATGGGTGCTTTTTATACCAATTTCTGGGTACTTGGTCCTGCACCCAATCTACTTCTGCTTTGGTAATGATGCACGTATCCTCTGATCTTAGTTTTGCAGTGAAGCCTAGCAGCAATTTAAACAAACGAAAAAGGAGACCCAGCACCTACTTCAGGACCATTCTGTGATATACAAGATAGAGGAGGGTATAAGTGAATCTCCATCGCGTCTTCCTGACTCAGAGTGACAGCTTAAGCAACAGCAGGGACTGGGTATCTCCTTGGGATCCACAGTGAACCCTCTACCATCTTCACTCAGTCCATCAAAAAAAATTCCAAAAGAAGGAAAAAAAAAGTCACCCAAAAAGCAGCAAGTCTAAATTTCAATCACTACATCAAACAGGTTCCTTGATCACCCTCTCAATTTACATCCCCCAACAGGTCAACAGTGTTTGTGTTTAGGCAGTATAACAGAAGCGTGTAATGCATGGCTGAACTTACTTTTACTCTTCAAAGTATCCTTGAACCTACTAAAAGATGCCATTATCAATAACACAGTCAGGACTAGCAGCAGACACAAAACTACAAACATCACCAGCACGATTGTAGACGTTTCTGTTGAATAGATTAAAACCACATACACAATTACACTTTCATAGATTAAAGAACAAATACCATTGCTGGTTATTTCACTATGTAACAGTAATATCCAGCATATAATGAAAGGGATTTTACAATCACAGAGGGTCATACAGGAGGTGTAATATTTGGACTTTCAGAGTGGGATTATTACAATAGGAAATTAAGATGTTAAGGTCTGATTTTAAGATCTTTGTAAGTACGCTAAAGGACCAATAGCACGTTTCCAAACTTAGGTGAACAAGTCTATAGTAAAAGCGACTTTTTTTAAATAAAAAAAAATGCCAGACCTCAATTTGAGGAATGTATGGAATTTAAATTGCCAGTTTGGCAAAGTGATGTTAGAACTCTTTGCCCACTTACATCTTCAACTGGACTTTAACCAGATACAATTATATTTCTACAATGCAGAAACTCAGAGCAAAGAAACAGAAGCGTATACAATACCTCCAAAAGCGATCCAATACGCAAACAGTGCGATAAGAAACACATACACCAGGATTTGTAACCCATATTTGAGAAAGGGGAGACCTAGAGTAATAAGCACATTCATAAATCAACATAAGGAAATAATCTTCACATTCAAATCACTCACTCCATACAATACAGCACAGTGTAAACAATGCCGGTGTCATTTTACAAGTTTCACATTGTTTCTCAGGTTATTAAGATATGACATTTTTAAACTTTTGACACCAAACTCTGGTAAAGGTGTTCTTACATTTTTCAGCATTGGAGCTGAAAGCAATTCTGCAGGTAATGATGGAAGTGGTAACAACAGCAGGAGCAACAGCAATAGACAATCCCTTTGTGAGATAATAACGTTGTAAAAGACCTGAGGAGATAGAGAAAATTTTAAACTTATGACAACATATTCAAAGCTATCTCTAAAGTGATGCTTTTTCTTCAAAAGTACATTTAGCAAGAGAAAGTCTGGAGCGTTTGAAATAGGACTTTTTTGCACTTAGCATCCAATGCAATATTTGATTGTCTCTCCCTCTCCCCTCACTGACTCCTTCAAGATGAAATATGATGCACTTAAAAAGGCAGTGTATGATACCCAGTACCAGTAATATACCTCAACTGCAAGACCAGAACCATATTATACAGAATCAGTGTTCTGTTTTCAACAGTACGTTATCTGTCTGATAGACAGAGAACTTAACTGAGATTTTCCAGGTAAATGTTACGAGTCTACATGAGGAAATTGGACACTATCAGTTTGGTTAAAAACAATGACTGCAGATGCTGGAAACCAGATTCTGGATCAGTGGTGCTGGAAGAGCACAGCAATTCAGGCAGCATCCGAGGACAGGCAATTGTGCTATCCCACCCTATGCACATTTTCAAATTAGGAGAAAGGCAATGTTGTTATTTTCTGATTAATATCTTTAGTCACGCTGAGGGCAAGTGAAACTAAAACAAATTGTTGGGAGAAACCTAGCAGGTCAGGCAGCATCTTTGGAAGGAAAGCAGTGAACGTTTCCAAGTCGTGTGACCCTTCTCCAGAGCTTCAGGTCGCTGGGCTCAAAGCTTCTCTACACATAAAGTTGCCAGATCTGCCGAGTTTCTCCAGCAACTGCAGCTCCTGGTTTTGTTTTCGAGGGCAATGGATTTGGCCGATGACTTGACTCACCAAAACCGTCAACAGAATATGAAGTGGTATTCTTGCTAACTGGGTTTTCCACAGAACAAAAGTAGATTCTGCAGTCTGATCTGCTGACTTCAGAAATGATCAACGTGCTGTTGTTATCCCTCAGCTGATAGTGTTGGCCACTCTCTATCACGTCAGAGTCCGTCCGCCACAGAATGGAACTTGGTCTCCCCGAAGACACTTGACAGGTCAGTTCGATGGTGGCATTAACAGATTTGGAAATGATCACTGGTTCTGACAGTGGCTCTGTGGGAGAGAATAAAATGGACAAACACATCTGAGCACGAGGACGAGGACATCATTGCTTGAAGGAGCTCTCTCCTTCACAGGTTTAGCAGAACAACATCAACCAAGAGCTGAATTTCCTGATGCATAACCCCATCATAAGGTCTGTCCACCTCCAAAGCCACCCAGCTCCATACTCTACTGCATCAAAGAAAATAAGAGATAGGAGTAGGCCATTCAGCCCTTCAAGCCTGCTCTGCCATTCAACAAGATCACGGCTGATCTAACCAAGGCCTCAACTCTTCACCAATAGCCGTATCAACTGAATTTGCAAGATGGAGAACATTAGATTTTCCTGTTGTGGGATGGAATTTGGAGCTAAGTCACAAAGGGGCAAGTGGAGGCAAGGGATAGACCATGATTAGAAAGGCGAAACAGGCTCGAGGGGCTGAAAGGCCACATTTGTGTCCCAGTACAAACACTTCATGAATGATTAGCTACTTGAGATCTCAGTTTCAAAGCAATGAAAAATTGGAAACACTCACCAATAAGTCTTAAATTTACACTCGCTTTCCAATTTCCATCCACAGCAAAGGTATAAACCCCTTGGTCACGGGGTTGGGGGTTCTTTAACAATAGAGACCCATTCGATGGATTATAATCCAAACGGAATTGGAATTGTTTACTTGGTTGTACTTTGTAATAGCCTGGTACGTAATCCACAATATTAATCACACTCCCCGTGCCGCCATCGAACGCCCATACAATACCATGGTGGGTCAGATCATCTGTGTATTCAGGGTCCAGTAAAATGGATGAACCTCGGACACCAAACACTTCTTTCCTTCCAGCTGATTAAAATAAAAAACAATATATTTAATCATTTAAGCTATTACAATTCACAATCAATCAATGCAAGTTCAAAGTTATGAAGAAACAGCAATAAATATGACAGAGGATCCATCCACCATCTTTCACCTGAACAAAGCAGCAGAAGGATAGGAGTCTAGGACCAAAGAGCAGGATTAGGCTATTTTGTCCATCTAGAATCAGAATCCCGAGTGTGGGAACAGGCCTTTCGGCCCAACAGGTCCACACCGACCCTTCGAAGTGTATCCCCACCCAAACCTATTCCCCATGACTCTACATTTACCCCTGACTAATGCACCTAACCTATGCATCCCATGGCCAATTCACCTGACCTGCACATCTTTGGAAACCCACGCAGGCACGGGGAGAATGTGCAAACTCCACACAGACAAAATCTCCTGAGGCTGGAATCAAACCCGGGTCCCTAGTGCTGTGAGGCAGCAGTGCTAACCACTGAGCCACCATGCCACCCCAATCTAGCCTGCTCCACCTCTCAACTGAATTTGATTTATGGTCTCAAGGATAATTACCAGTCTGCACCCCCAGGCCCTCAATCTCAACAGGGATTGAGACGTTATTTGTAAAAAATATTGCAAAAACCCACAAATTCATATTATTTGCAGGAGTTCAGTTTAAAAGCCACATTCAGTATTGCGCGCAGGAAGAATACAATACTGTTTTATGGGGAGATTGGGATGTGACTTGTAGAAGCTTATAAAATCATGCGGGATATAGACGGCATTAATGGTTAAGTGTATTTTTTTCCCTAGGATTGGGGATTTCAAAATGAGTGGTCATTTTTTTTTTAAACGGAGAGGACAGAAGTGTAAAAGATGGCATTAAGGCATTTTTTTTAAAACAAAATGGAGAGTGGTTCCTGTCTGGAATGAACTGCCTGCAAAAGTGGACGTGGGTGCAATCAAAAGCCATTTGGATAAGTACGTGAAAAGGTTTGGAGGGATATGGGCCAGGAGCAGGTAAGGTGGGACTAGTTTAGTTTGGGATGACGGTGGGCATGGGCTGGTTGGCTTCTCTACCGCTCACGAAAATAAAAGAACTCGTCAGATCAATTTGATTTAAAAAAGGTCGAGTGCAGCTTTCGTATGTCCTAAGTGCCGCTGCATCTGTCTCCCCACCCGCAGAAGTCGAGAGATACTCCCGCCTGTCAGCCCATAACCCAACACCCCACCTCCCCTAACCAGACCAGGGTCTGCTTAAACATTCTGCAACACACAGCCCAGGAATTCCGCTCGGTGCAAGTTCAGAGAGTAAAGCTTTGACTGCTGGGCGGTAACCTGCAGGAATCACTGTGCCCACACCCACACCCACCCCGCTCACTCACTCACTCCATTATAACCCCATTTCCCCCCCTCACCCACCCCATTTCCCCCCCAGCACCCCCTCACCCACCCCATTTCCCCCCCCCAGCACCCCCTCACCGGCCGCACGGAAGATCAGCAGCTTCAGGCTGAAAGACACCAGCAGAACTTTCAGGACCAATTGATCATTCATCTGGACGGAGGAATCCCGCTCAGACTCCAAACCGAAGTAGGCCGCGATGCCTGGGGATTTAAACACCGAGCAGCTGATACCAGAAAGTGATGGAAATCCCCAGCGGAAGCAGCCAATTGCACCAAGTCCCGCTCCCAAACTTTTGTTGTTTGAACGCCTTGCTGCTGCTGTTGTTGTTGTTGTTGTTGTTGTTACGAGATTATTAAATAACCCAGAGCTGGCTCAGGTCAACTCTAGAAGTGACGTTCCCACATATCACGTAAATATTGTAACAAAAATCAGCTTTTTGTCCTTTGTCTTTCATCTCCAGTCTCCAGCCCCGAGCCTTTCGCTGGTTCGCTTTTATTTATCTCGCATATGACGCTCACTGCAAATCAAACCCCGCCCTTATTAAAGGGCTCAAAAACCACATACATTAATGTAGAACTCTGAGCTCAAAAACCACTACATTCATGTAAAACTCTGAGCTCAAAAACCACTAAATTCATGTAGAACTCTGAGCTCAAAAACCACTACATTCATGTAAAACTCTGTTATCTCACTTTTTAGATTAGAATCAATCTAAACATCAGGTCATAGACAGAGGACACAGGGGGCTAATACCTTCAACATATTGTCTAGCTATCATCATTGTTAACAGCTAACCCGAAAATGCAACTTTTTAAAAAATGGGTTTTGTGATTTAACATGAAAAGTGAAACTATCACTGTATTCTAACAGATGAAAGGCTTAACAGACAATCAATTCTTCAATGTATAATTTCAGTTACATCACACTGCAAATTTTTGCTATAAATTCTGTGTTACGATCGAGCCCTCCACAATCACCTGATGAAGGAGCATTGCTCCGAAAGCTAGTGTGCTTCCAATTAAACCTGTTGGACTATAACCTGGTGTTGTGTGATTTTTAACTTATTAAAGGATTGGACACTCTGGAGGCAGGAAACATCTTTCCGCTGATGGGTGAGTGCCGAACCACAGGATCAGCTTAAAAATACAGGGTAGACCATTTAGGACAGAGCTCAGGAGAAACTTTTTCACCCAGAGAGTGGTGGCTGTGAGGAATGCTTTGCCCCAGAGGGCAGTGGAGGCCCAGTCTCTGGATTCATTTAAGAAAAAGAGTTGGATAGAACTCTCAAGGATTGTGGAATCAAGGGTTATGGAGATAAGGCAGGAACAGGATACTGATTAGGAATGATCAGCCATGATCATATTGAATGGTGGTGCAAGCTCGAAGGGCAGAATGGCCTACTCCTGCACCTATTGTCTAAACACATCGGGAGTCGATGACGACTGGGCCTGAACAAGCTGGTGAAATTAATCCCTGCCTCTTTGTTTATTTTTAGCTTCCCCCTACAGTATGGAATCAGGTCCTTCGGCCCAAGAAGTCCACACCGACCCTCCTAAGAGTAACCCACCCAGACCCATTCCCTATATTTGCCCCTGACTAATGCACCCAGACCAATTTCCTATATTTGCCCCTGAGTAATGCACCCAGACCTATTCCCTATATTTGCCCCTGACTAATGCACCCAGACCTATTCCCTATATTTGCCCCTGAGTAATGCACCCAGACCCATTCCCTATATTTGCCCCTGACTAATGCACCCAGACCTATTCCCTATATTTGCCCCTGACTAATGCACCCAGACCTATTCCCTATATTTGCCCCTGAGTAATGCACCCAGACCCATTCCCTATATTTGTCCCTGACTAATGCACCCAGACCTATTCCCTATATTTGCCCCTGACTAATGCACCCAGACCTATTCCCTATATTTGCCCCTGAGTAATGCACCCAGACCTATTCCCTATATTTGCCCCTGACTAATGCACCCAGACCTATTCCCTATATTTGCCCCTGAGTAATGCACCCAGACCCATTCCCTATATTTGCCCCTGACTAATGCACCCAGACCTATTCCCTATATTTGCCCCTGAGTAATGCACCCAGACCTATTCCCTACATTTGCCCCTGAGTAATGCACCCAGACCCGTTTCCCTCTATTTACCCCTGAGTAATGCACCCAGACCCTATTCCCCTACATTTACGCCTGATTAATGCGCCCAGACCCATTCCCCTACATTTACCCCGGACTAATGCACCCAGACCCCATTCCCCTCCATTTACCCCGGACTAATGCACCCAGACCAATTCTCCTACATTTACCCGTGACTAATGCACCCAGACCCCATTCTCCTACATTTACCCCTGACTAATGCACCCAGACCACATTCTCCTACATTTACTCTGGACTAATGCACCCAGACCCCATTCCCCTACATTTACCCCGGACTAATGCACCCAGACCAATTCCCCTACATTTGCCACTGACTAATGCACCCAGACCCATTCCCCTACAATTACCCCGGACTAATGCACCCAGACCACATTCTCCTCCATTTACCCCGGACTAATGCACCCAGACCCCATTCCTCTACATTTACCACTGACTAATGCACCCAGACCCCATTCTCCTACATTTACTCTGGACTAATGCACTCAGACCACATCCTCCTACATTTACCCCTGACTAATGCATCCAGACCACATTCTCCTACATTTACCCCTGACTAATGCACCCAGACCCCATTCTCCTACATTTACTCTGGACTAATGCACTCAGACCACATTCTCCTACATTTACCCCTGACTAATGCGCCCAGAACCATTCCCCTATATTTACCCCTGACTAATGCACCCAGACCACATTCCCCTACATTTACCACTGACTAATGCACCCAGACACATTCCCCTACATTTACCACTGACTAATACACCCAGACCCCATTCCCCTACATTTACCCCTGTCAAATGCACCCAGACCCCATTCCCCTACATTTACCCCTGACTAATGCACCCAGACCCATTCCCCTACATTTACCCCTGACTAATGCACCCAGACCCATTCCCCTACATTTACCCCTGACTAATGCACCCAGACCCATTCCCCTACATTTACCCCTGACCAATGCATCTAGATCCATTCCCCTACCCTATCCTTACCCATGTTTAATGCACCCAAACCCATCCTCTACATTTACCCGTGACCAATGCACCCAGACCTATTCCCCTACCCTATACTTACCCCGATTAATGCGCCCAGACCCCATTTCCCTATATTTACCCCTGATTAATGCACCCAGACCCCATTCCCCTACATTTACCCTGGACTAATGCACCCAGACCCCATTCCCTACATGTACCCCGGACAAATGCACCCAGACCCCATTCCCTACATGTACACCGGACTATTGCACCCAGACCACATTCCCCTACATTTACCCCGGACTAATGCTCCCAGACCCATTCCCCTATATTTAATCCTGATTAATGCACCCAGACCCCATTCCCCTACATTTACCCCTGACTAATGCACCCAGTCTCCATTCCCTACATGTACCCCGGACTAATGCACCCAGACCCATTCCCCTATATTTAATCCTGATTAATGCACTGAGACCCCATTTCCCTATATTTAGCCCTGACTAATACATCCAGACCACTCCCCTACCCTATATTTACCTCTGACTAATGCACCTAATAGTTTGGGCAATTTAGCATCGCCAATTCACCTGATCTGCACACCATTTGGACTGGGGGAGGAAACGCACACAGACAGGGAGAGAATGTGCAAACTCCACACAGATGGTTGTCCCGAGGCTGGAATCGAACCCAGGTCCCTGGTACTGTGAGGCAGCAGGGCTAAACACTGAGCCATCTGCGTTTTTTTTTTAACAATGACGTGCCAAAGGTTAGGTCACAGTAGAGGACCACTAGATTAAAAAAAAGACAGCATTCCGTCCCACTGTTTGTAGCTGTCAATCAACTCACTTTCATCACACTCCAAAACTGAATAATGCCAGGAACTCTGTTTCAAAAAGTATGGGTTGAAAGCAAGTGAGTTATAGTTATTAAAAACTGGTGCTAAAAGTCATGCTGATGTACTGTTTGTTCTTTTATTGAAGTTATCTCTGGCATGGAGAAAGAACACAGGCAAATCTGGGTCCTAGTTACTGGACAGTCTCCGTTTTCCAGTATCTAATTTAGCTTGGGGGCTTTGCAATAATTCCAGCAGTGGAAATCCACCAGTGCTGTGGCTAACGTACACAGGCGGTACCTTCTGAACCAGTTCAAGTTTTGGATCCAAGCTTACAAACCTTTTGGAGTTCTTCCTAATATTTGGGTGCACTGGAGAAAATGGTTTTGGTTCTTCACCATGGTGCTGTGGTTTGGGAGTCAGACTCTGCAGGGACAGACAGGGACTCTGTTAGGGCCGGCACAGTGGTTAGCACTGCTGCTTCACAGCACCAGGGACCTGGGTTCGATTCCCGCCTGTCCGTGTGGAGTTTGCACATTGTCTGCGTGTGTTTCCTCCGGGTGCTCCGGTTTCCTCCCACAATCCAAAGATGTGCAGGTTAGGGTGAATTGGCTATGCTAAATTCCCCACAGTGTTAGATGTGTTAGTCAGGGGTAAATATAGGGTAGGGGAATGGGTTTCTCTTCCGGGGGGGGGGGGTTGTGGACTTGTTGGCCCGAAGGGCCAGTTTCCACACTATAGAGAATCTAATCTAAACTAATCATTGTGCTGTGAAGGATTGTGAACCATTGCTGCACTGCCAAGTCTTGTCTGAATCACTGGGATTTCATCCATGGACTCTGCAGAATCAGAGTGGTAAAAACAATGACTGCAGATTCTGGATCAGTGGTGCTGGAAGAGCACAGCAGTTCAGGCAGCATCCAAGAAGTTTCGAAATCGACGTTTCGGGCAAAAGCCCTTCATCAGGGTGGTATTCAGCTGGAGGGCCTGCAGGCTGCAACAGGCAATTTAGCATGGCCAATTCACCTAACCCAGCACATCTTTGGATTGTGGGAGGAAACCCATGCAGACACAGGGAGAATGTGCAACTTCCACACAGTCACCTGAGGCAGGAATCGACACCAGGTCCCTGGTGCTGTGAGGCAGTTGTGCTAACCACTGAGCCACCATACCACCCCACTGGAGGCTAAGGCAGCAATGTTAACTATGTTAAAAATCACACAACACCAGGTTAGAGTCCAACAGGTTTATTTGGAAGCACTAGCTCTCGAAGTGCTGCTTCTTCATCAGACCACACAACCACCTGACGAAGGAGCAGTGCTACGAAAGCTAGTGCTTCCAAATAAACCTGTTGGACTTGTAAAACTTGAAAGGGTTCAGAAAAGATTTACAAGGATGGTGCCAGGGTTGGAGGATTTGGAGAGCCTGAACAGGCTGGGACTGTTTTCCCTGCAGCGTCAGAGGCTGAGGGGTGACCTTATAGAGGTTTATAAAATCGTGAGAGGCATGGATAGGGTAAATAGACAAAGTATTTTCCCTGGGGTGGGGGAGTCCAAAACTAAAGGACATAGGTTTAGGGTGAGGGGGAAAAGATATAAAAGATACCTAAGGAGCAAGTTTTTCACACAGAGAGTGGTACGTGTGTGGAATGAGCTGCCAGAGGATGTGGTGGAGGCTGGTACAATTACAACATTTAAAAGGCATCTGAATGGGTATATGAATAGGAAGGGTTTGGAGGGATATGGGCCGGGTGCTGGCAGGTGGGACTAGATTGGGTTGGGATATCTGGTCGGCATGGACAGGTTGGACCAAAGGGCCTGGTTCTGTGCTGTACTTCTCTATGACTCTATGACTCTTAAGATCATAAGACCATAAGACATAGGAGTGGAAGTAAGGCTATTCGGCCCATCGAGTCCACTCCGCCATTCAATCATGGCTGATGCGCATTTCAGCTCCACTTACCAGCGTTCTCCCCGTAGCCCTTAATTCCTCTAGACAACAAGAATCTATCAATCTCGGCCTTGAAGACATTTAGCGTCCCGGCTTCCACTGCACTCCGTGGCAATGAATTCCACAGGCCCACCACTCTCTGGCTGAAGAAATGTCTCCGCATTTCTGTTCTGAAATGACCCCCTCTAATTCTAAGGCTGTGTCCACGGGTCCTAGTCTCCTCGTCTAACGGAAACAATTTCCTAGCATCCACCTTTTCCAAGCCATGTATTATTTTGTACGTCTCTATTAAGTCTCCCCTTAATCTTCTAAACTCCAACGAATACAATCCCAGTATCCTCAGCCGTTCCTCATGTTAGACCTGTCATTCCAGGGATCATCCGTGTGAATCTCCGCTGGACACGTTCCAGTGCCAGTATGTCCTTCCTGAGGTGTGGGGACCAAAACTGGACACAGTACTCCAAATGGGGCCTAACCAGAGCTTTATAAAGTCTTAGTAGTACATCTCTGCTTTTATATTCCAACCCTCTTGAGATAAGAGACAACATTGCATTCGCTTTCTTAATCACGGATTCAACCTGCATGTTTACCTTTAGAGAATCCTCGACTAGCACTCCCAGATTCCTTTGTGCTTTGGCTTTATTAATTTTCTCACCATTTAGAAAGTAGTCTATGCTTTTATTCTTTTTGCCAAAGTGCAATACCTCGCACTTGCTCACGTTAAATTCCATCAGCCATTTCCTGGACCACTCTCCCAACCTGTCTAGATCCTTCTGTAGCCTCCCCACTTCCTCAGTACTACCTGCCTGTCCACCTAGCTTCGTATCATCGGCAAACTTCGCTAGAATTCCCCCGGTTCCCTCATCCAAATCATTAATATATAATGCGAACAGCTGTGGCCCCAGCACCGAACCTGCGGGACACCGCTCGTCACTGGCTGCCATTCTGAAAAAGAACCTTTTATCCCAACTCTCTGCCTTCTGTTAGACAGCCAATCCTCAATCCATCCCAGCTGCTCACCTCGAACACCATGGGCCCTCACCTTGCTCAGCAGCCTCCCGTGTGGCACCTTATCAAAGGCCTTTTGAAAGTCTAGATAGACCACATCCACTGGGTTTCCCTGGTCTAACCTACTTGTTACCTCTTCAAAAAATTCCAACAGGTTTGTCAGGCATGACCTCCCTTTACTAAATCCATGTTGACTTGTTCTAATTAGACCCTGCTCTTCCAAGAATTTAGAAACCTCATCCTTAATGATGGATTCTAAAATTTTACCAACAACCGAGGTTAAGCTGATTGGCCTATAATTTTCCATCTTTTGCCTTGATCCTTTCTTGAACAAGGGGGTTACAACAGCCATCTTCCAATCATCCGGGACCTTTCCTGACTCCAGTGACTCTTGAAAGATCTCAACCAATGCCTCTGCTATTTCCTCAGCCACCTCTCTCAGAACTCTAGGGTGTATCCCATCGGGGCCAGGAGATTTATCAATTTTAAGACTTTTTAACTTTTCTAGCACTATCTCTTTCGTAATGGCAACCATACTCAACTCAGCCCCGTGACACCCTTTAATTTTTGGGATATTACTCATGTCTTCCACTGTGAAAACTGACGCAGAGTACTTGTTAAGTTCTCCTGCTATTTCCTTATCTCCCATCACTAGGCTTCCTTCATCAGTTTGAAGTGGCCCAATGTCTACTTTTGCCTGTCGTTTGTTTCTTATGTACTGAAAGAAACTTTTACTATTATTTCTAATATTACTGGCTAGCCTACCTTCATATTTGATCCTCTCATTTCTTATTACACTCTTTGTTATCCTCTGTTTGCTTTTGTATCCTTCCCAATCTTTTGATTTCCCACTGTTCTTAGCCACTTTATAGGATCTCTCTTTTTCTTTAATACATTTCCTGACTTCCTTTGTCAGCCAAGGTTGTCTAATCCCTCCCCAGTTAATCTTTCTTTTCTTGGGAATGAACCTCTGTAGTGTCCTCAATTATACCTACAAACTCCTGCCATTTTTGCTCTACTGTCTTCCCGGTTAGCCTCTGCTTCCAGTCTATTTTAGTCAGTTCCTCTCTCATGCCCTCATAATTACCTTTATTCAACTGTAACACCATTACATCTGATTTTGCCTTCTCCCTTTCAAACTCCAGACTGAACTCTACCATATTATAGTCGCTACTTCCTAAGGGTTCCCTTACTTTAAGATTTTTTATAGAGTCTGGTTCATTGCAAAGCACTAGGTCCAGAATAGCCTGCTTTCTTGTGGGCTCCATGACAAGCTGTTCCAAAAAGCCATCCTGTAAGCATTCCATGAATTCCCTTTCTTTAGATCCACTAGCAACATTATTTACCCAGTCCACCTGCATATTGAAGTCTCCCATGATCAATGTAACCTTGCCTTTCTGACATGCCTTCTCTATTTCCCGGTACATGTTGCGTCCCTGGTCCTGACCACTGTTAGGAGGTCTATACACAACTCCAATTATGTTTTTTTTGCCTTTGTGGTTTTGCCTTCACTACACTCTGGGGGAGAGAGTTCTAAAGACTTACTGCCTCGTCCAAAATCCTCCTTGTCCATAATACAAACTTGGAAGTTAGTAAAGAGTGATGATGTAACTCCCTTGGGTTATTAAGTTACATTCAAGTTGGCACATCGACTCGAGTTGTTGATGCTCCATTAAAGCCTCAATTTACTGTGTGATCAGAATAGTCCCCTGAAAGAGATGGTGACATTGAAAAGGATAATGTACTTTCGGGAATGGAAGAAGGAATTAAAGATTCATGACGGCACACGGGGAGGTAATTTATTCTCTTGTGTTTATCTCCCTTCTGTTACCATCATAGTTGTGGTAATGTCTACATATGGATGATTTGGAATTGGGGACCACATGTAGTTTGCAGATGACACTAGGAACAAAGTGTGCAAAGGATTGTGAAATTTTGCAAAGGAACATAGATTCTTGAAGTGAGTGGGCAAAGGGCTGGCAGATGGAATTCAATGTTAGCACAATGCTAATAAATGTGAAGTCATCCATTTTGGTAGGAGTAACAGTAAAAAGGATTATTACTTCAATGGTTAAAAAGTTGCAGCATGCTGCTGTGCAGAGGGACCTGGGTGTCCTTGTACATGAATCACAGAAGGTTGGTCTGCAGGTACAACAGGTAATTAGGAAGGCAAGTTGAATTTTGACCTTCATTGCTAAAGGGATTGAGTTTAAAAGCCTGGAGGTTATGCTGCAGCTGTACAGAGTGCTGGTGAGGCCATACCTGGAGTACTGTGTGCAGTTTTGGTCTCCTTACTTGAGAAAGGATGTGCTGGCACTGGAGGGGATGCAGAGGAGGTTCACTAGGTTGATTCTGGAATTAAGAGGTTTGGCTTATGAGCAGAGTCTGGGGTTATACTCATTGGAATTTAGAAGAATAAGGGGGGATCTTATTGAAACATATAAAATTATGAAGGGAATCGATAAGATAGAAGTGGAGAGGATGGTTCCACTGGCTGGTGAATCTGGGATAAGAGGGCATAGCCACAAGATTAGTGGGAGCAGAGTTAGGACTGAATTGAGAAGGAAGTTCTTCATCCAGAGGGTTGTGAATGTATGGAATTCCCAGCTCAGTGAAGTAGTTGACGCTACTTCAGTAAACATTTTTAAAGCTAAGATAGACTTTCTTTGAACAATATAGTAATTAAGGGATATGGTGAGAGGACGGGTGACTGGAGCTGAGCCCACTAAAAGATCAGCCGCGATCTTATTGAATGGTGGAGCAGGATCGAAGGGCTGAATGGCCTACTACTGCTCCTAGTTGCTATGTTCTTATGCTCTTAATGTCATTGGGTTTACAACACAGAACCCCAGCCTAATGTTGTGGAGATGTGAATTTGAATCTCATTCTGGCATATGATTAAAATTTGAAGTCAATAAACAAATCTGGAGGTTGCATGTGATGTTGGTTGTAAAAGCTGGTCTGGTTTATTAATGTCTACTGAGGCAGGGAAAACTGTCTGGTCGAGCCTAAATATAAATCCAGACTCTCAGCAATGGATTTGAAGCTGCAGTTGACAAAATGCTCTAAAGGAAATGAACAAGAGGCGATCAGGGGTGTGCAGGAGTGTGGAGCTGAGGTTAACATCAGATCAGCCCGGTCTTACTGAAGGGCAAAGCACCTTTGAAAGGCCAAGTGGGAGAACTGGCCGAGTGGTTGACTGTTTTCCATATGAAACCCGATGGATTGACCCAGGCACTGGAAACGACAATGGCAAAATGATGTTACAACTAGACAGACCTCAGGTAAGCATTCCCAAGTCATTACAGTTCCAGATGAGATTCCTCAAAATGTCCATCTGAGGAAGGAGGAGCTGGCTCCCCTTTGGTTTTCACCTGTTCCATCAACTTAAAATAGGTGTCCTACTTTCTGGACAGTTTTCCCCAGACCAAATGGATTCATGTTTTTTTATAAAGGAACAGATTAAACCAAACTTTCTCGAGATAACAAATGGTTGAACGTATTACTTATGAAACATGAAAAAGACATGTTGATGCAACGTGAATTAGAAACAAAAAACCATTCTGTAAGTCATTTGTGAAGAATAGATAGTGAAATGTTGACAGTTGAGCATTTGGTTTTGAGAATTTTCGTTTTGCAAGTTGGTTGAAGTGCTTTTGTCCTGTCTCCTTTTGATTGGCTGGCTGGCCTCCAGAGCTCAGAGTGCAGTATTTCTTTCCCTGTAATGCAGAGACCAGTGGATGATTTTTCAACTGTGACATTCCAAGCATGCTAACGTTCAAACCCAGGCAATTTCATGAGAATACCGTGGCTCATTTGCACACTTTCTTCCACAAGCACTCACATACCCAGGCTTTTAATTGAGTTTTAATTTCAATTATTGTGTATTCTTGAAAGAAAACACAAAAATACCTCTCACCAGCCTTGGGCTACAGAACTAGCCATAACCCGACCCAAGCTGCTCCAGTACAGCTGCCAAGACTGGCGTTTACCCAGTAATATGGAAAGTTGCTCAGATATGCCCTGCACATGAAATGCAAAACCAATCCAACATAGTGAGGTATCTCCGCATCGGTCTACTCTCTGTCATGAATAAAATGATGGACAATGTCATCAACAGTTGAGGGTGTGGTGCTGGAACAGCAGGTCAGGCAGCATCCGAGGAACAGGAGAATCAACGTTTCGGGCAAAAGCCCTTCATCAGGAAGGATGCTGCCTGACCCGCTGTGCATTTCCAGCACCACACTCTCGACTCTAATTCCTAGCATCTGCAGTCCTCGCTTTTGCCTAATGTCATCAACAGTGCTATCAAGCAACAATTGTTTTACTATAACCTTTTCACTAATGCCCAAGATGGGGTTCGCCAAGTGTGATGATGCTTAAGAAGGTTACTTTGTCCTTGGTTTTTTTGAAGACCAGTTGTAAAGACAGCGATGCCAAAGTGTCCGGTTTAACAATGGAAGGGGAGCGGCCAGTTCTCCCAGTTCAGTTTTTTTCTGGTTTGTTTTAACTGTGGCAGTCACAACATGTTTGAGTCCAGGGGAGTTGCAAGCTTCAGTGAAGGACCCTGACTTTCTCTGAAATCTCTCTTTAGATGTTGTTCCCTCCTGCCTGTAAGAATCTGTATTTGAATTTACCTTTTTACCAAGGGGTGTGTTTATGGAATGTTACTGTATTGGAAGTTAATTAGTAATAGCAACTATATCTGTAACTGTATAAGTTTTTGACTAGTTTAGGTATTCTAAATCCCACTTTCTTTTGTGTGTCAACGGTGGTGTTTAAATAAATTGTGTTTTGCTGAAAGCCGAGTGGTTCAACTAGCTGCATCGCTCCTGGAATACCCACGACACATCTGCCTTTAAAACAAGAAAAGGTTAGTGAGGGAAAAGATCTGCCAGCCTGCCTACCCACAGCATGGCCTCACAGAACACAGAAAATCAAGCCTATCCAAACCATACAGAATGCCTCAGCAATGACCAAACAGGCTGACAAGGGAAACCAGACATGACCACAGTCACTCGCAGACCAGGGAATACACTGCCCAAGTCACACATTCACAATAGGTGTCCTGGACCCGATCAACATAGCTGTCCCAAAGCCCTAAGGGCCAGTAATACCAAAGCCACACAAAGGACAGGTCAGACAGAGAGGCACCAGAATACCTCGCTCACAGGACAGCAACAATAGAAACACCTTAATGCCAAGGAAAGGGGCATGCTCACCTACCCTCGAAGAGAGCTGGAATCTCCTGATCCCATTAAAGACTGATGGATGCTTCACTGTATCCACATTCAGAACATTCTTCTGATAACTGCTTTGCAATTATCACCATTGTAACTGTGGAATACTTGATTATCAAGACCATTGTATTTTCCCTATTTTCAATTAGCATCACTGCACAATATTCCCAAAAATACAGGCTTGATTTTCTGCTCAGGGAAGAGAGCTTTAAATTAGATTCCCTACAGTGTGGAAACAGGCCCTTCAGCCCAACCAGTCCACACCGACCCTCTGAAGAGTAACCAACCCAGACCCATTTCCCTCTGACTAATGCACCTAACACGATGGATAATTTAGCACAGCCAATTCACCCGAACTGCACATCTTTGGCCTGTGGGAGGAAACCCACAGACACAGGGAGAATGTGCAAACTCCACACACACAGTCGCCCAAGGCTGGAATCGAACCTGGGACCCTGGTGCTGTGAAGCAGCAGTGCTAACCGCTGAGCCACCATAAAGCTACCTGGACAGACTGTCTGTGCTGTTTCAGCTCAGTTTATTTCTCTTCCACGATATTGCTGTGTTAATAAATTGTTTGTCAATTTCACTTTGATCTGTGTTTTGTGATCTCTGCTTGATTGGGCTAATCTGTCCGACAGTTTGGCGTAAGTTGGCAGCCCCTTTTCTCTCAACAGGGCAAGTGAACCTGACATTTTAAATTGTGCCCAACTCGGACCTGGCAGTTCACCCTAACCCAGCGGGTCAGACCGAGAGAAAGGCTGGACGACTGAGGAGGGTAGCCACAATTCTAATCCAACTACTGCGACAATTCGGCATTGAGCGACCACAGACCTGGCCTGATAAGGTAGTCGGATAAACTCTGAAATTGGTTAACTAAATTTTGACTAATTTGGCAGACGTGTGATCCACCTTGAGCCAGGGTTGGTGCCATGAACCTGATCCAGCCAGGAGAAAGACAGACAGGCAACGGAAGCCTGGCCAGATAGACGGAGAGACTGTCGATTAAATCTTCGCTTTAATACTGAGATATCCTCAGCTCAAAGGAAATTGACTGGGGCCCTGCTGTTTTGTTGTTTGCCTTGTGTTTGTCCTGGTTTCATCTCGTCTGTTTTGTGATGTGCAGAGGGATCTTGGAGTCCATGTACATAGATCCCTGTAAGTTGCCACCCAGGTGGATAGTGCTGTGAAGAAGGCATACGGTGTGTTAGGTTTCATTGGTAGAGGGATTGAGTTCCGGAACCGCAATATCATGCTGCAGCTATACAAAACGCTGGTGCGGCCACACTTGTAATATTGTGTACAGTTCTGGTCACCCCATTACAGGAAGGATGTGAATGCATTGGAAAAGGTGCAGAGGAGATTTACCAGGATGTTGCATGGTCTGGAGGGAAGGTCTTATGAGGAAAGGCTGAGAGACTTGGGTCTATTCTCATTGGAAAGAAGAAGGCTAAGAGGGGATTTGATAGAGACATACAAGATGATCAGAGGATTAGATAGGGTAGACAGTGAAAGTCTTTTTCCTAGGATGATGACGTCAGCTTGTACGAGGGGACATAACTACAAATTGAGGGGTGATAGATTTAAGACTGATGTCAGAGGCAGGTTCTTTATGCAGAGAGTGGTAAGGGAGTGGAATGCCATACCTGCTAATGTAGTTAACTCAGCCACATGAGGGAGATTTAAACAATCCTTAGATAAGCACATGGATGATTTTGGGATAGTGTAGGGGGATGAGCTGAGAATAGTTCACAGGTCGGTGCAACATTAAGGGCTGAAGGGCCTGTTCTGCGCTGTATTGTTCTATGTTCTGCGTTTGTCCTGTATGTTTCTGTGTTTGTCAGTGTTGCAGTCTGTTCTCTATTCGAACCAGTGGGCCATGAGGCTGCAGGACCCCAAACCCTCAGGAGAAGGACTGCCCGGGGACAAGTCTAACTTGTCCTGCTGATTTGGAGAAGCCGGTGTTGGACTGGGGTGTACAAAGTTAAAAATCACACAACACCAGGTTATAGTCCAACAGGATTAATTGGAAGCACACTAGCTTTCGGAGCGACGCTCCTTCATCAGGTGATTGTGGAGGGCTCGATCGTAACACAGAATTTATAGCAAAAATTTGCAGTGTGATGTAACTGAAATTATACATTGAAGAATTGATTGTCTGTTAAGCCTTTCATCTGTTGGAATAGAGTGATAGTTTCACTTCTTTCATGTGTAAATCACAAAACCCTTTTTTTAAATGTTGCATTCTCGGGTTAGCTGTTAACAATGGTGATAGCTAGACAATATGTTGAAGGTGTTAGCCCCCTGTGTTCTCTGTCTATGACCTGATGTTTAGATTGATTTTAATCTAAAAAGTGAGATAACAGAGTTTTACATAAATTCATGCAGTTTTTGAGCTCAGAGTTCTACATGAATGTCTGCAGTTTTTGAGCAAAGTGCAATGTAACTCTGCAAGTACAAATTCACCCCACAAAATATATGTGTGCACGTGGGTCTTTGTCTGTGTGTGTGTGTCTGTCTGTGGGGATTGTGAGTGTGAGAAAGTGTGTGTGTGTGTGTGTGTGTGTGTAGTGAGTTCAGAGTGTCTTAAGTCTGTGAGGGGGTGCATGTGTGGGAGTGTGTGTGACTATAAGGGTGTGTGTGGGTGTCTGTGTGCGCGTCTGTGTGTACCTGTGTCCGTGTGTATGTGAGAGTGTGTATGTGTAGGAATATCTTTGTGTGTGTGTGTAGTGCAATGGTGATCACCTGTAATGTGACATGAACCCAAGGTCCCGGTTGAGGCCCTCCCTATGGGTACCGAACTTAGCTATCAGCCTCTGCTCGGCCACTTTCCTCTGCTGCCTGTCCCGAAGTCCACCTTGGAGGATGGTCACCCGAAGGTCCGAGGCTGAATGTCCTGGACCACTGAAGTGTTCCCCAACTGGGAGGGAACCCTCCTGTCTGTTGATTGTTGTGCGGTGCCCATTCATCCGTTGTCGTAGCCTTTGCTCGGTTTCCCCACCGACTCTCTCAAGGAAGTACCAAGCGCCACGGTAACCACTCACGCTCAGAGAGTAAGGGAGGGAATACCCTCTTTATACAAGTCACCAGCCAATATTGTTTGGGAGCAGAATAGGAAAGTGGTCAGCACCCCCCACTTAAAATCACAGAGTCCCAAAAACTTTAAACAAAAAAGGGACCTCTACCAGCCCCTCTTCCCTCAGTACCTGACACTTACCTTGATACTGAGGAACTTGATCCTGGGGAGGGGTGGGATGAGGTGGCTGTGTTACTGGGCAGCAGAGACAGGGACAGGGAGAGAGAGCAGAAACTGTTCAGCAGCCTGTCACAATTCATGCTAGTACTGAACGGGGTCTTAGTGCTCGGATGCACTAATACACTGAACCTTGGAGAAATTCTGACTCTGTGTTCGGCCTTGCAAACACATTTGCTTGGTGGGGATTGAATGTCTGTTTCAATCCCTGCAGCTCAAGATCCAGAGATGACTTGTTTTAATTTGCATTTGGTGATCTATGATGGTTTTTCTTTTCAGGAACCATCAGTATCAAGTTCTGCAAAAGTTTTATTAGTACGGTATTAATGCTCCCACTCTTCTTACAAACTTTGACTGCGTCTCTAACTAGTCAAAGTATTGACTAAAGTAGATCAAAGCAGTCGCACTGTAACTACATTGACATCAGACTGTACACTGCTTCTCTATCAGAGTTTACAGCAGTATGTTTACTTAAAAACAATTCAATGATATGGTATAATATAGTGTAAGTAACATTGTGGCATCCTGGACTGCGGTATAGAATGATTCTGCACGAGAATAAACTTTACATGGCTTAATTAAAGCAAATTGTAAAACTGTGTCTAAAGATGGTTCTAAATCTCCCAAGCCACTAATTCAAAGTAAACCACTTGGGATACAAACTCTCACATGGCCTCAGCTTACTATCTAGAGAGAGAGAGAGTCATGGCCATCACTCAGCTTCCCCCTCCAGCCACAAGAACTCAGCTGCTAGTATTCCTGGGAATAGTGAATTACTGCAAGCACTGGATCCCAGACCACTGTGTCATTGACGAGCCCCCACGGGAGGCATCCTCACCAAAGCAGCCAGCGAAAGTGCACTGGGCGCCAAAGGCGGAACGGGCATTCACTGAATTAAAACAGCGACTGGTCTCTGCTCCTGCCCTGGGGGTCTCAGCCTAGACTCAGCCCTTCTACCTCTGTGTCAATGAATTCGAGCGGTTTGCATTTTAACGCAGCTTCATGGGGATCTCCGGCGCCCTGTTGCTTTTTACTCTGTACACTTCCTGCTGGTTGTAAGGGGAATGTCGGCATGTCTGAGAGCTGTGGCAGCAGCCGCAGGAACAGTACAGAAGGCTACCCCCGCCCGCCCCCCCCCCCCATTGTGCTGGGTCACCCATGCACTGCTTTGGTTCTCCATTCGGTCTCCCCGCTGCTAAATTCAGCGGCAAACCAACATTCCACTGCCACCCGGAGAACTGCTTTACTGTCCAAAGCCAACCTGCCCCGACAACGTGCCCCTGCTCCCACTCACTCAGACCACCATTATGTATGACCATGATTGTTTAGACCTCTCACAGCAGGTCACCAACCCCCCCCCCCCCCCCCCCCCCCCCCCACCATGCCCTGACCTCTCTGAAACCCCTCTAGACAACCCTGACCTCATACTCAAAACAGACGGCTCATCCTTCAGGCCCTCAGACACACTGGCAAGGTATGCCATCTGCTCCCCTTTCACAACCCTGGCATCAGCTGCACTACCAGAAGGCATGTCCACACAGGCTGTGGAGCTGTTTGCGCTCCCTAGGGTTTGTATCGTTGCTAAAGGACACACAGCCAACATTTACACTGACTGCAGGTATGCCTTTGGAGTCATCCGCAATTTTGGCACACTCTGGAAACAGTGACAGTTCATCACTTCAGCAGGGAGGCCACTGCAACATGCTGCACTGATCTCTAACCTCCTGGAAGCAGTCATAGAGTCATAAAGTCATAGAGGTGTACTGCATGGAAACAGACCCTTCGGTCCATGCCGACCAGATATCCCAACCCAATCTAGTCTGTTACCCTCTGTCCTAGTGATTATAAAATGCGCTGCCCATATCTCTGCCACTGACCCAGTCACCTTCGGGAATGCCTCCGCAGACACAGCGGCTGCACTGCACCCCGCCATCTACAGGCCCCCAGAGTAGTGAAGGCCCCAGTAGTCCCTGACCCCACGGAGGCAGTGCCTGCTGTCCAACAGGCTGCTCCACAGCAAGAGAAGGATTGTTTGACCTGCTTTGAGGCCACGCAGTCCCCTTCCCTGCAGCTGCTTGTACACCCCAATGGCCACAACATTTGCCCAAGAGCCCACCTACACACACTGGCCCTAGCAGCCCAAGGCATGTCCCAAGAGGGACATGTTACACACCGTAACACAGTCCTGGTATGGTCCGGGATTTGCTGTCACAGTTCCTCATCTGCCTGCAGAACAATGCAGGGAAGCCTGTTGCCAGGTATGACCACTTACCAGTTCCTGAGAGCCCTTCCAGTCACTTACAGATGGACTTTGTTCACATGCCCCAAAGCAGGGTTACACATACATCCTGGTCATCATCGACACATTCTCTAAATGGGTGGAAGCATTCCCCACAAGAAATAATGATGTACGGACAGTGGGAAAATGCCTCCTAACGGACGTCACCCCCAGATTCGGGGTCCCCGGTAACATAGAGACGGACAGGGGGACTCACTTATATGCCAGGCTTATGACTGGCATTAGCAAGGCACTAGGGATACCGTGGCAACACCACACCCCCTACCAACCCCAGTCATCAGGCATGGTCGAGCGGATGAATGACACCCTTCAAACCCCACTGACCAAGAGCACCCAAGACACAGGACTGACCTGGCCAGACGCCTTGCCACTCGCCCTTCACACTATGTGTGCTCAGGCAAACCGCACGACTGGGCTCACCCCGTTTGAGGTACCCAACGGTGCGACCTATGCCCGTGGACACAGCCCTTCTCCTGCCACAAGGGGATCTGCTGAATTAGGTACAAGCCCTCAGCAGAATCATTCATGTAAAGCACGACCAGGTCAGGGCTGCCGTTGCCCACACCCCAACCAGTGCCAATTCATCCGGGGTCTATGCCATGATAAGATCAGTAGAAAGGGACTCTCTCCCTCTCCCCCGAGGTGGAAAGGCCCGTACCTGATCCTGCTGACCACCCGGACAACTGTGAAACTGGAAGGACAGCCCGAATGGACGGGAGATCTGCACCTCTGACAAACAGGGGCCAGACAGGAGACACATCCAGCAGCTCACCGCAGCCATCACCATCGTCACCCCCAGCCTGACCTGACTGACCATCACACTGTGTGGCTTGCCGGTAAACAGGGACAAGGGGCGAATCCATCGTGACTTGTGGGCCAACACTTTCCTGAGAATGGCCCATGGGTACGCTCATCGATTTAACCAGACCCGCTGCTGGGTCTGCACCCGGGTCCCCCATCCACTCTCACGGGGAGGATTCCCTTCGCTTCTATCCCCATTAACACCTCTGACTTGGCGGAGTGGCGGTTGGAAGCAGACAGGTCCTCTGAGGTTACCGCACTCAAAATACCACCAGCAGTGACCAACTATGGGGACTTTATTGCTGGAACAGCACAGCAGGTCAGGCAGCATCAAGGGAACAGGAGATTCGACGTTTCGGGCACAGGCCCTTCTTCAGGAATGAAGAAGGGCCTGTGCCCGAAACGTCGAATCTCCTGTTCCCTTGATGCTGCCTGACCTGCTGTGCTGTTCCAGCAATAAAGTTTCAACTTTGATCTCCAGCATCTGCAGACCTCACTTTCTCCCCAACTATGGGGACAACAGCCCAGTCTGCTGGAGATCTGTGGGGCACCACCTGGACAAATTTAAAGGGTGGTTTTACCCGGCCTACAACCTCTCCCATGAGCTCTCAGCCCTGACCATTGCCGACACCAGCACACAGGGGCCACCTGAGTGATCCATCTGTTTAAAACGCACACAGCCATCCGGGTGGGAGGCTGGCTGAAGCCGGCACACTGACTCCCTGCTCCTAACTCCTGCAGCACGCTGATCCACTGCAGAAGGCAGCATTTTAAACCTACAGCTCCTCAATAAGACCAGCCAGAACACCACCTCCCTCACTGTCTGGACAGGGACCCACCATCTCCGGACCTACAATGGCACCTATTTTATCTGTGGCTGCAAAGCCTACCCCTGGCTGCTGCTGTCCTGGACTGGGAGCTGTTATGTCGGGTACACCATACCATTCATGTATCACTCCCAGTCCCTTCCCTTCCCAAAGCCCATGACCCACAGCAGACGAGCTCTCACTGTCCTTGTGGCAGCTCTCTACCTGATGTCACATGCGCCCTCATTGGTGCTGACTGCTGCACCTATATTCCTGACCCCAGCGAAAACATCACGGACCTGGCCCAGCATATCCAGTAGGCAGCTTCTGTCCTGCATAGTCAGAACTCCCACTGGGACCTATGGGACTGGGCAGCCTCCTGGCTACAGGGACTGCTACAGGGACTAATAGCCTTCATTGCTATCATTGCCTGGATTGTGGCACTGCCCATGGCCATCCGACTGTACTGTTTATGCCTGTGTGCAATACTGCTGCCCTATGCACCCCCCCCCCCCCACCCTGGTATTGAGACTGGCTCGAATGCAATGAGGGGTACGTCGGCTTCCAAGAGATCAATTGTGTTAGGGGATTCTGTAGTCCGAGGTACAGACAGACATTTCTGTGGCCAGCAGAGAAAAAGCAGAATGGTATGTTGTTTCCCTGGTGCCAGGATCAAAGATATCTCAGAGAGGGTGCAGAATGTTCTCACGGGGGAGAGGGGCCAGCAGGAGGTCATTGTCCACATTGGAACCAACGACATTGGAAGAGAAAAGGTTGAGATTCTGAAGGAAGATTACAGAGAGTTAGATAGAAATTTAAAAAGGAGGTCCTCAAGGGTAGTAATATCTGGATTACTCCCAGTGCTACAAGCGAGTGAGGGCAGGAATAGGAGGATAGAGCAGGTGAAGGGGGAGTGGGACCCAGGGAGATAGTGAGAAAAGAGATCGATCTGAGATGGGTACAGCTGAGAACAGAAGTGAGTCAAACAGTCAGGGCAGGCAGGGACAAGGTAGGACTAATAAATTAAACTGCATTTATTTCAATACAAGGGGCCTAACAGGGAAGGCAGATGATCTCAGGGCATGGTTAGGAACATGGAAGTGGGATATCATAGCAATTATGGAAACACGGCTCAGGGATGGGCAGGACTGGCAGCTTAATGTTCCAGGATACAAATGCTACAGGAAGGATAGAAAAGGAGGCAAGAGAGGAGGGGGAGTGGCATTTTTAATAAGGGATAGCATCACAGCTGTGCTGAGGGAGGATATTCCCAGAAATACATCCAGGGAAGTTATTTGTGTAGAACTGAGAAATAAGAAAGAATGATCACATTATTGGGGTTGTATTATTAGATCCCCCAATAGTCAGAGGGAAATTGAGAAACAAACTTGTAAGGAGATCTCAGCTATCTGTAAGAATAATAGGGTAGTTATGGTAGGGGATTTTAATTTTCCAAACATCGACTGGGACTGCCATAGTGTTAAAGGTTTAGATGGAGAGGAATTTCTTAAGTGTGTACAAGATAATTTTCTGATTCAGTATGTGGATGTACCTACTAGAGAAGGTGCAAAACTTGACCTACTCTTGGGAAATAAGGCAGGGCAGGTGACTGAGGTGTCAGTGAGGGAGCACTTTGGGGCCAGCGAACATAATTCTATTCGTTTTAAAATAGTGATGGAAAAGGATAGACCCAGATCTAAAAGTTGAAGTTCTAAATTGGAGAAAGGCCAATTTTGACGGTATTAGGCAAGAACTTTTGAAAGCTGATTGGGGGCAGATGTTCACAGGTAAAGGGACGGCTGGAAAATGGGAAGCTTTCAGAAATGAGATAATGAGAATCCAGAGAAAGTATATTCCTGTTAGAGTGAAAGGGAAGGCTGGTAGGTATAGGGAATGATGGATGACTAAAGAAATTGTGGGTTTGGTTAAGAAAAAGAAGGAAGCATATGTCAGGTACAGACAGGATAGATCGAGGGAATCCTTAGAAGAGTATAAAGAAAGTAGGAGTATACTTAAGAGGGAAATCAGGAGGGCAAAAAGGGGACATGAGATAGCTGTGGCAAATAGAATTAAGGAGAATCCAAAGGATTTTTATAAATATATTAAGGACAAAAGGGTAACGGGAGAGAATAGGGCCCCTCAAAGATCAGCAAGGCGGCCTTTGTGTGGAGCCGCAGAAAATGGGAGAGATCCAAAATGAATATTTTGCATCAGTATTTACTGTGGAAAAGGATATGGAAGATATAGACTGTTGGGAAATAGATGGTGACATCTTGCAAAATGTCCAGTTTACAGAGGAGGAAGTGCTGGATGTCTTGAAATGGGTAAAGGTGGATAAATCCCCAGGACCTGATCAGGTGTACCCGAGAACTCTGTGGGAAGCTAGAGAAGTGATTGCTGGGCCTCTTGCTGGATATTTGTATCATCGATAGTCACAGGTGAGGTGCCGGAAGACTGGAGGTTGGCAAACATGGTGCCACTGTTTAAGAAGGGTGGTAAAAACAAGCCAGGGAACTATAGACCGGTGAGCCTGACCTCAGTGGTGGGCAAGTTGTTGGAGGCAAGGACTGATTCAGGAAAGTCAACATGGCTTTGTACGTGGGAAATCAATGCTCACAAACTTGATTGAGTTTTTAGAAGAAGTAACAAAGAAGATTGATGAGGGCAGAGCAGTAGATGTGATCTATATGGACTTCAGTAAGGCGTTCAACAAGGTTCCCCATGGGAGACTGATTAGCAAGGTTAGATCTCATGGAATACAGGGAGAACTAGCCATTTGGATACAGAACTGACTCAAAGGTAGAAGGCAGAGAGTGGTGGTGGAGGGTAAGGTCCCAGGGAGTGTTGCTGAACAAAGAGACCTTGGAGTGCAGATTCAGAACTCCTTGAAAGTGGAGCCGCAGGTAAATAGGGTAGTGAAGAAGGTGTTTGGTATGCTTTCCTTTATTGATCAGAGTATTGAGTACAGGAGTTGGGAGGTCATGTTGCGGCTGTACAGGACATTGGTTAGGCCACTGTTGGAATATTGCATGCAATTCTGATCTCCTTCTTATCGGAAAGATGTTGTGAAACTTGAAAGGGTTCAGAAAAGATTTACAAGGATGTTGCCAGGATTGGAGGATCTGAGCTACAGGGAGAGGCTGAACAGGCTGGGGCTGTTTTCCCTGGAGTGTCAGAGACTGAGGGGTGACCTTATAGAGGTTTACAAAATTATGAGGGGCATGGATAGGGTAAATAGGCAAAGTCTTTTCCCTGGGGTCGGGGAGTCCAGAACTAGAGGGCATAGGTTTAGGGTGAGAGGGGAACGATATAAAAGAGACCTAAGGGGCAACTTTTTCACGCAGAGGGTGGTACGTGTATGGAATGAGCTGCCAGAGGATGTGGTGGAGGCTGGTACAATTGCAACATTTAAAAGGCATCTGGATGGGTATATGAATAGGAAGGGTTTGGAGGGATATGGGCCGGGTGCTGGCAGGTGGGACTAGATTGGGTTGGGATATCTGGTCAGCGTGGACGGGTTGGACTAAAGGGTCTGTTTCCATGCCTTACATCTCTATGACTCTATCTACCTGCGACTCCACTTTCAAGGAGCTATGAACCTGCACTCCAAGGTCTCTTTGTTCAGCAACACTCCCAGGACTTTACCATTAAGTGTGTAAGTCCTGCAAAGATTTGCTCTCCCAAAATGCAGCACCTCACATTTATCTAAATTAAACTCCATCTGCCACCCCTCAGCCCAGTGGCTCATCTGGTCAAGATCCTGTTGGACTCTGAGGTAACCTTCTTCACTATCCACTACACCTCCAATTTCAGTGTCATTTGCAAACTTACTAACTATACCTCCTATGTTCACATCCAAATAACTTATATAAATTACAAAAAAAGTCATGGACCCAGCACCAATCCTTGTGGCACTCCACTGGTCACAGGCCTCCAGTCTGAAAAGCAACCCTCCACCATCACCCTCTGTCTTCAACCTGTGGGCTGTCAGGTCCCCAAGTGTAAGTAAGGTTAGGTGTTATTTGTCCACCCTCACGGTACAGTAGGCCTGACACAGAAACATTGGTGGTGTGCTGAAGGGGCAGGTAACTGGAACTCAGGGTCATTGTTACAGGCAGAACACGGGTGTTTCACAAAGTGATCTCCCAGTCTGTGTTTTGTCACAATGCCACAGCGGTGATTCTAAGAACTGTCATTCTGAGAAAGCTTGATCTGTATTCCCCATTACCTCCACTGCTCGCCTGTAAACAATCGCCAAACCTCAAACAAATCATTGTTCGTAGCAAGCTGCCCGGCTCTCAGGACAACTCCATACAACCCTGTCACGGTGGACACTGCAAGACGTGTCAGATTGTGGACATAGATACCACTATTACACGTGGGGACACCTCCCACCTTGTACATGGCAGGTACTCATGTGACTCAGCCAATGTTGTCTATCTTATACGTTGCAGGCAAGGATGCCCTGAGGCATGATACATTGGGGAAACCGAGCAAAGGCTACGACAACGGATGAATGGGCACCGCACAACAATCAACAGACAGGAGGGTTCCCTCCCAGTTGGGGAACACCTCAGTGGTCCAGGACATTCAGCCTCGGACCTTTGGGTGACTATCCTCCAAGGTGGACTTCGGGACAGGCAGCAGAGGAAAGTGGCCGAGCAGAGGCTGATAGTTAAGTTCGGTACCCATAGGGAGGGCCTCAACCAGGACCTTGGGTTCATGTCACATTACAGGTGACCACCATTACACTATACGCATACATGCACACAGACACGCACACACCCTTATAGACACGCACACACCCTAATAGACACACACACTCCCACACTCCCACATGCACCCCCTCACAGACTTAAAACACTCTACACTCACTACACACACATATACACTCTCACTCACTCACTCACAACTCCCAACCCAGACAGGCACACACAGACACAAAGACCCACATGCACACATATATTTTGTGGAGTGAATTGTAATTGCAGAGTTACATTGTACTTTGCTCAAAAACTGCATGAATTCATGTAAAACTCTGTTATCTCACTTTTTAGATTAGAATCAATCAGATTAGAATCAATTAGAGTCATAGACAGAAAACACGGGGGGGCTAACATCCATTGTTACAGCTAACCTGAGAATGCAACTTTTTTAAAAAAAAAAGTTTTTGTGATTTACACATGAAAGTGAAACTACCATGGTATTCGAACAGATGAAAGACTCAACAATCAAGGTATTTTTCAATGTATAATTTCAGTTACATCACATTGTGAATTTTTACGATAAATTCTGTGCCTTAGAATTGTGTCCTCCACTACCACCTGATGAAGGAGCGTCGCTCCGAAAGCTAGTGTGCTTCCAATTAAACCTGTTGGACTATAACCTGGTGTTGTGTGATTTTTAACTTTGTACTGTTTAAAGATACAAATACCTGATTACCACGTGGTACTGGTAATTCTCCCGTGAGTGGAGTCTTTCTAAACGGGCTTCACCAAATTAAAACACACCCATGTGATCAGTCCAAACTCACCCTGTTTGTTCCTGTTGAATTCCAGTGTCTCTGCCACCCCGGGGTGGGGGAGCAGACCCTGCAGTTTCTAGACTGTGGGCAGGGCTTCAACACTGCTCAGAGCAGCCTTCAGACTGGACTGGCAGAGAAAGTGATGGATACTCCGGGCTGGCATGAGTTTCCCGAGGGCAGGGGATGTGGGGTGGGGTGGTGTAAGGGGAATGAGACTTGCCCCCTCGGGAGGGGAATATACCCGGCACAGTTTGAGAACCTTCCGGAACTTGCTGCTCCCCCAAAAAATGCTGTGATCCCTCTGTGTGTGTGTGTGTGTGTGTGTGGGCGGGGGGGAGGGTTGTGTGTGTGTGTGTGTGTGTGGGGGAGGGGGAGTTGTGTGTGTGTGTGTGTGTGGGGGGGGTGTGTGTGTGAGTGGGGGGAGGGGGTGTTGTGTGTGTGTGTGGGGGGGGAGGGGGGGTTGTGTGTGTGTGTGTATGGGGGGAAGGAGGTTGTGTGGGGGGGGGAGGGGGGGTTGTGTGTGTGTGTGGGGGGGGAGGGGGGGTTGTGTGTGTGTGTGGGGGGGGGGGTTGTGTGTGTGTGTGGGGGGGGGGGTTGTGTGTGTGTGTGTATGGGGGGAAGGAGGTTGTGTGGGGGGGGGAGGGGGGGTTGTGTGTGTGTGTGGGGGGGGAGGGGGGGTTGTGTGTGTGTGTGGGGGGGGGGTTGTGTGTGTGTGTGGGGGGGGGGGTTGTGTGTGTGTGTGGGGTGGAGGGGGGTTGTGTGTGTGTGTGTATGGGGGGAAGGAGGTTGTGTGTGTGTGGGGGAGAAGGGGGGTTGTGTGTGTGTGGGGGGGGAAGGAGGTTGTGTGTGTGTGGGGGAGAAGGGGGGTTGTGTGTGTGTGGGGGGGGAAGGAGGTTGTGTGTGTGTGGGGGAGAAGGGGGGTTGTGTGTGTGTGGGGGGGGAAGGAAATTGTGTGTGTGTGGGGGAGAAGGGGGGTTGTGTGTGTGTATGGGGGGAAGGAGGTTGTGTGTGTGTGGGGGGGAGGGGGGTTGTGTGTGTGTGGGGTGGAGGGGGGTTGTGTGTGTGTGTGGGGGGAGAAGGGGGGTTGTGTGTGTGTGGGGGGAAGGAGGTTGTGTGTGTGTGGGGGAGAAGGGGGGTTGTGTGTGTGTATGGGGGGAAGGAAATTGTGTGTGTGTGGGGGAGAAGGGGGGTTGTGTGTGTGTATGGGGGGAAGGAGGTTGTGTGTGTGGGGGGGAGGGGGGTTGTGTGTGTGTGGGGTGGAGGGGGGTTGTGTGTGTGTGTGGGGGGAGAAGGGGGGTTGTGTGTGTGTGGGGGGAGGGGGGGCTGTGTGTATGTGGGGGGAAGGGGGGTTGTGTGTGTGTGGGGAGGGGAGGGGGGTTGTGTGTGTGGGGGGGGTTGTGTGTGTGTGTGGGGGGGGGGTTGTGTGTGTGGTGGGGGAGGGGGGGTTGTGTGTGTGTGAAGGGGGGGAAGGGTGGGGTTGTGTGTGTGGGGGGAGGGGGGGTTGTGTGGGCGGGGAAGGGTGGGGTTCTGTGTGTGGGGGGAGGGGGGGTTGTGTGCGGGGGGAGGGCGGGTTGAATGTGTGGGGAGGCGGGGTTGTGTGTGTGGGGGGGAGGGGGTTGTGTGTGGGGGGAGGGGGGGTTGTGTGGGGGGAAAGGGGGGTTGTGTGTGTGTGGGGGGGTTGTGTGTGTGTGTGTTGGGGGTTGTGTGTGTGTGTGTTGGGGGTTGTGTGTGTGTGGGGGTTGTGTGTGTGTGGGGGTTGGGGGTTGTGTGTGTGTGGGGGGGGTTGTCTGTGTGTGTGTGGGGGGGGGTTGTGTGTGTGGGGGGAGGGGAGAGGGGGTTGTGTGTGTGGGGGGAGGGGGGTTGTGGGGGGGGAGGGGGGGTTGTGTGTGTGCGGGGGGAGGGGGGTTGTGTGTGGGGGGGGAGGGGGGTTGTGTGTGGGGGGGAGGGGGGGTTGTGTGTGTGGAGGGGAAGGGTGTGTGTGTGTGGGGGGGGTTGTGTGTGTGTGTGTGAGGGGTTGTCTGTGTGTGTGGGGGGGGGATTGTGTGTGTGGGGGGGAAGGGTGGGGTTGTGTGTGTGTGTGGGGGTGTGTGTGTGTGGGGAGGGGAGGAGGGGTTGTGTGTGTGGGGAGGGGAGGGGGGGTTGTGTGTGTGGGGGGGAGGGGGGTGTGTGTGGGGGGGAGGGGGGGTTGTGTGTGGGGGGAGGGGGGATTGTGTGTGTGGGGGGAAGGGGGGTTGTGTGTGTGGGGGGGAGGAGGGGGGTTGTGTGTGTGGGGGGGGGTTGTGTGTGGGGGGGGGAGGGGGGGTTGTGTGGGTGTGTGTATTTGGGGGAGTGGGGGTTGTGTCTGTGGGGGGGAAGGGGGGTTGTGTGTGTGGCGGGGGAGGGGAGGTTGTGTGTGTGGCGGGGGGAGGGGGGGTTGTGTGTGCGGGGGGGAGGGGGGGTTGTGTGGGTGGGGGGAGGGGAGGTTATGTGTGTGGGGGGGGGGTTGTGTGTGTTGGGGGGAGGGGGGGTTGTGTGTGTGTGGGTGGAGGGGTGGGTTGTGTGTGGGGGAGGAGGGGGAGTTGTGTGTGGGAGGGGGAGGGGGGGTTGTGTGTGGGAGGGGGAGGGGGGGTTGTGTGTGGGGGGGAGGGGGTGTTGTGTGTGAGGGGAGGGGGGTAGTGTGTGGGGGGGAGGGGGGTTGTGTGTGAGGGGGGGAGGGGGGGTTGTGTGTGTGTGGGGGGAGGGGGGGTTGTGTGTGTGGGGGGGGTTGTGTGTGTGGGGGGGGTGAAGGGGGGAAAAGGGGGGTTGTGTGTGGGGTGTGGGGGGGGTTGTGTGTGTGGGGGAAGGAGGGGTTGTGTGTGTGTGGGGGGGTTGTGGGTGGGGTGGAGGGGGGGTTGTGTGGGGGGGGAGGGGGGTTGTGTGTGTGGGGGGGAAGGGGGTTGTGTGTGTGTGGGTGTGTGTGTGTGGGGGAGGGGGGTTGTGTGTGTGTGGGGGAGGGGGGGTTGTGTGTGTGGGGGGCATGTTGGGGGGAGGGGGGTTGTGTGTGTGTGTGGGGGGTGGGGGGAGGGGGTTTTGTGTGTGTGTGGGAGGAGGTTGTGTGTGTGGGGTGTGTGGGGGGGGAGGGGGGTCTGTGTGTGGGGGAGGGGGGGTTGGTGTGTGGGGGGGAGGGGGGTTTGTGTGTGTGTGTGGAGGAAGGGGGGGTTGGTGTGTGTGGGGGGGGAGGGGAGTGTGTGTGTGTGGGGTGAGGGGGTGTGTGTATGTGGGGGAGGGGGGTTGTGTGTGTGTGGCGGAGGGGGTTTGTGTGTGGGGGAGAGAGGGGGGGTTGTGTGTGGGGGGGAGAGGGGGGGTTGTGTGTGTGTGAGGGGGGAGAGGGGTTGTGTGTGTGGAGGGGGTTGTGTGTGGGGGGGGAGGGTGTGTGTGTGTGGGGGGAGGGTGTGTGTGTGTGGGGGGTAGTGTGTGTGGGGGGGGTTGTGTGTGTGGGGGGGGTTGTGTGTGTGGGGGAGGGGGGGTTGTGTGTGGGGGGGAGGGGGGGTTGTGGGGGGGTGGTTGTGTGTGTGTGGGGGTGGTTGTGTGTGTATGGGGGGGGTTGTGTGTGTGTGTGAGGGGGTTGTGCGTGTGTGGGGGAGGGGGGGTGTGCATGTGGGGGGAGCGGGGGATGTGCGTGTGGGGGGGAGGGGTGTGTGTGTGGGGGGGAGGGGGTTTGTGTGTGGGGGAGTTGTGTGTGTGGGAGGGGAGAGGGGGGGGTTGTGTGGGGTGGAGTGGTGTGTGTGGGGGGAGGGGGTTGTGTGTGTGGGGGGAGGGGTGTGTGTGGGGGAGGGGTGTGTGTGGGGGGAGGGGTGGTTGTGTGTGTGGGGGGAGGGGTGGTTGTGTGTGTGTGGGGGAGGGGTGGTTGTGTGTGTGTGGGGGAGGGGGGGTTGTGTGTGGGGGGAGGGGGGGTTGTGTGGGGGGGAGGGGAGTTATATGGGGGGGTTGTGTGTGTGTGTGAGGGGAATGGGGGTGTTGTGTGTGGAGGCGGAGGGGGGGTTGTGTGTGGGGAGGGAGGGGGGTTGTGTGTTGGGGGGAGGCGTGTGTGTAGGAGGAGAGGGGCATTGTGTGTGTGTGGGGGAGGGGTGTGTGTGGTGGGAGAGGGGCGGTTGTGTGTGGGGGGGAGGGGTGCGTGTGTGGGGAGGGGTGGTTGTGTGTGTGGGGGAGGGGGTGTGTGTGCGGAGGGAGAGGGAGTTGTGTGTGTGTGTGTGGGGGGTTGTGTGTGTGTGGGGGGGTTGTGTGTGTGTGTGGGGGGAGGGGTGTTGTGTGTGTGTGGGGGGAGGGGGGTTGTGTGTGTGGGGGGAGGGTGTGTGTGTGGGGGGGAGGGTGTGTGTGTGGGGGGGAGGGTGTGTGTGTGTGTGGGGGGTGTGTGTGTGTGTGTGTGGGGGGGGGTTGTGTGTGTGTGGGGGGGGTTGTGTGTGTGTGTGGGGGGAGGGGTGTTGTGTGTGTGTGGGGGGAGGGGGGTTGTGTGTGTGTGGGGGGAGGGGGGTTGTGTGTGTGTGGGGGGAGGGGGTTTGTGTGTGTGGGGGGAGGGTGTGTGTGTGTGTGGGGGAGGGTGTGTGTGTTTGGGGGAAGGGGGGGTTGTGTGTGGGGGGGAGGGGGGTGTGTGTGGGGGGAGGGGAGGTTTTGTGTGTGGGGGGTGTTGTGTGTGGGGGGGAGGGGGAGGGTGGGTTGTGTGTGTGGGGGAGGGAGGGGGTTGTGTGTGGGGGAGGAGAGGGTTGTGTGTGGGGGGAAGGGGAGGAGGTTGTGTGTGTGGGGGGGAGGGGTTTGTGTGTGGGGGGGAGGGGAGGTTGTGTGTGTGGCGGGGTTGTGTGTGGGGAGTTTGGGGGGTTGTGTGTGTGGGGGGAGGGGGGTTGTCTGTGGGGGGAGGGTGGGTTGGGTGTGTGGGGGAGGGAGGGGGGTTGTGTGTAGGGGGAGGAGGGGGTTGTGTGTGGGGGGAAGGGGAGGAGGTTGTCTGTGTGTGGGGGCGGGGTCTGTGTGTGGGGGGGAGGGGGTTTTGTGTGTGGTGTGGGGAGGGGTGGTTGTGTGTGTTGGGGGTGGGGGTTGTGTGGGGGGGGAGGGGGAGGGGGGTTGTGTGTGTGGGGGAGGGAGGGGTGTTGTGTGTGGGGGGACGAGGGAGTTGTGTGTGGGGGGGAAGGGGAGGAGGTTGTGTGTGTGGGGAGGAGGTGTGTGTGTGTGGGCGGAGGGGAGGTTGTGTGTTGGGGGGTGGGGTTGTGTGTGGGGAGGTAGGGGGGGGTTGTGTGTGTTGGGGGGAGGTGGGGTTGTGTGTGGGGCGAAGGGGGGTTGTGAGTGGGGGGGTTGTGTGTGTGGGGGAGGGGAGGTTGTGTGTGTGTGTGGGGAAGGGGGGTTGTTTGTGTGGGGGCGGGGGGTTGTGTGTGTGTGGGGTAGGTTGTGAGTGTGTGGGGAAGAGGGGGTTGTGTGTGTGGGGGGGAGGGGCGTTGGGTGTGTGGGGGAGGGGGGTGGTGTGTGGGGGTGGGGGGGTTGTGTATGTGGGGGTGGGGGGGTTGTGTGTGTGGGGGAGGGGGGTTGTGTGTGTGGGGGAGGGGGGTGGTGTGTGGGGGGGTTGTGTGTGTGGGGGGGTAGTGTGTGTGGGGGAGAGGGGGTTGTGTGTGGGGGAGGGGGGGTTGTGTGTGTGGGGGAGGGGTGTGTGTGTGGGGTAGGGGGGTGTGTGTGGGGGAGAGGGTGTGTGTGTGGAGGAGGGGTTGTGTGTGGGGGGAGGGGGGGTTGTGTGTGTGGGGGGAAGGGGGGTTGTGTGTGGGGGGAGGACGGTGGTTGTGTGTGGGGGGGTTGTGTGTGTGGGGGGAGGGGGGGTTGTGTGTGTGGGGGGGAAGGTGGGGGTTGTGTGTGTGGGGGGAGGAGGGGTTGTGTGTGTGGGGGGAGGGGGGGTTGTGCGTGCAGGGGGGTTGTGTGTGCGGGGGGGGTGGGGGGTTGTGTGTGCAGGAGGGGAGGGGGGGTTGTGTGGGTGGGGGGAGGGGAGGTTGTGTGTGTGGATGGGAGGGGGGTTGTGTGTGTGGGGGGGAGGGGGGGTTGTGTGTGTGTTTGGGGAAGGGGGGGGTTGTGTGTGGGGGGAGGGGGGTTGTGTGTGGGGGAGGAGGGGGGTTGTGTGTGGGGGAGGGGGGGGTTGTGTGTGGGAGGGGGAGGGGGGGTTGTGTGTGGGAGGGGGGGTTGTGTGTGGGGGGGGAGGTGTGTGTGTGGGGGGGAGGGGGGGTTGTGTGTGTGTGGGAAGAGGGGGATTGTGTGTGTGGGGGGGAAGGGGGGTTGTGTGTGTGTGGGGGAGGGGGGAAGGGGGGTTGTGTGTGTGGGGGGGAAGGTGGGTTGTGTGTGGTGGGTGGGAGGGGGGTTGTGTGTGTGGAGGAAGGGGGGGTTGTGTGTGTGTGGGGGGGGGTTGTGTGTGGGGTGGAGGGGGGGTTGTGTGTGTGGGGGGAGGGAGGGGTGTGTGTGTGGGGGGGAGGGGTTTGTGTGGGGTGGGTCGTGTGTGTGGGGGGAGGGGGGTTGTTTGTGTGTGGGGGGAGGGGGGTTTGTGTGTGTGGGGGGGGAGGGGGGTTGTGTGTGGGTGGGAAAGGGGGTTGTGTGTGTGGGGGATTGTGTGTGTGAGGGGGAGGGGGGTTGTGTGTGCGGGGGGGCGTATGGGGCGGAGGGGGTTGTCTGTGTGGGGGGAGGGTGTGTGTGTGGGGGGGGAGGGGTGGTTGTGTGTGTGTGGGGGGAGGAGTGGGTGTGTGTGTGGGGGGAGGGGGTGGGTGTGTGTGTCAGGGGAGGGGTTGGTTGTGTGCGTGTGGGGGGAGGGGGTGGTTGTGTGTGTGTGGGGGGGAGGGGATTGTGTGTGGGGGGAGGGGGAGGGGGTTGTGTGTGGGGGGAGGGGGTTGTGTGTGTGGGGAGGAGGGGGGTTGTGTGTGGGGGGGAGGGGGGCGGTTGTGTGTGTGGGGGGGAGGGGTGTGTGTGTGGGGGGGAGGGGGTGGGTGTGTGTGGGGGGAGGGTGTGTGTGGGGGGTGGAGGGGGGTTGTGTGTGGTGGGAGGGGGGGTGTGTGTGGGGGGAGGGGGGGTTGTGTGTGGGGGGGGAGTGGGGGTTGTGGGTGTGGGGGAAGGGGGGTTGTATGTGTGGGGAGGGAGTGGGGTTTGTGGGTGTGGGGGGAGGGGAGGTTGTGTGTGTGGGGGAGGGCGGGTTTGTGTGTGTGGGAGGGGTTGTGTGTGTGGGGAAGGGGGTTTGTGTGTGGGGGGGAGCGGGGTGTTGTGTGTGGAGGGAGCGGGGGGTTGTGTGGGGGGGGAGCGAGGGGTTGTGTGTGGGGGGGGAGGGGGGTGTGTGGGGGGGAGGGGGTTTGTGTGTGGGGGTTGTGTGTGTGTGGGGGGAGGGGGGGTTGTGTGTGTGGAGGGGGAGGGGGCGGTTGTGTGTGTGGGGGGAGGGGTGTGTGTGGGGGGCGAGGGGTGTGTGGGGGGGAGGGGTGTGTGTGGGGGTGGTTGTCTGTGTGGGGGGGAGGGGGTGTGTGGGGGAGGGGGTGTGTGTGGGGGGGAGGTGGTTGTGTGTGTGGGGGAGAGGGAGTTGTGTGTGGGTGGGGAGGGGGAGGGGGGTTTGTGTGTGTGGGTGGAGGAGGGGGTTGTGTGGGGGGGGAGGGGAGGAGGTTGTGTGTGTGGGGGGGAGTGGTGTGTGTGTGTGTGTGGGGTGTGTGTGTGTGGTGGGGGGAGGGGGGGTTGTGTGTGTGGGGGGGAGTTGTGTGTGGGGGGAGGGGGTTGTGTGTTTGGGGGGAGGGGGGTTGTGTGTGTGGGGGAGGTGGGTTGTGTGTGTGGGGGGAGGGGGGGTTGTGTGTGTGTGTGGGAGAGGGTGTTGTGTGTGTGGGGGTTGTGTGTGGGGGGGGGTGTGTGTGTGGGGGGGAGGTTGTGTGTGGGGGGAAGGGGGGGTTGTGTGTGTGTGTGGGGGGGGTTGTGTGTGGGGGGGAAGGAGGGTTGTGTGTGTGGGGGGGAGGGGTGATTATGTGTGGGGGGGGTTGTGTGTGTGGGGGAGGGGTGTGTGTGGGGGTGGGGGGTTGTGTGTTTGGGGGGGTTGTGTGTGTGGGGGAGGGGGGTTGTGTGTCTGGGGGGTGTTGTGTGTGTGGGGGAGTGGGGGTTGTGTGTGTGGGGGGGGTTGTGTGTGTGTGTGGGGGAGGGGGGTTGTGTGTGGGGGGGGAGCAGGGGGTTGTGTGTGTGGGGGGAGGGGTGTGTGTGGGGGAGAGGGGGGGTTGTGTGTGTATGGGGAAGGGGTGTGTGTGGGGGGGAGGGGAGTGTGTGTGGGGGAGGGGTGTGTGTGGGGGGGGAGGGGGTTGTCTGTTTGGTGGGGAGAGGGGGTGTGTGGGGGGAGGGGGGTTGTGTGTGTGGGGTGCGTGTGGGGGGGGGAGGGGTGGTTGTATGTGTGCGGTGGAGGGGGGGTTGTGTGTGGGGGGAGGGTGTGTGTGTGGGGGGTTGTGTGTGGGGGGGAGGGGGTGGTTGTGTGTGTGGGGTGAGGGGGTGGGTGTGTGTGAGGGAGGAGGGTGTGTGTGTGTGGGGGGAGGAGGTGGGTGTGTGGAGGGAGGGGGTGGTTGTGTGTGTGTCGGGGGAGGGGGTTGTGTGTGTGGGGAGGGGGAGGGGTTATGTGTGTGGGGGGGAGGGGTGTGTGTGGGGGGGGAGGGGGGATGTGTGTGTGGTGGGAGGGATGTGTGTGTGAGCGGGGAGGGTTGTGTGTGTGGGAGGGCTGGGGTTGTGTGTGTGTGGGGGGTCTGGGGGTGTGTGTGTGGGGGCGGGGGGGGGGGGTGAAGAGAAAGGCTACTCCTGTCACAGTGATCGATTCAGGGGAATCCTCCGCCCTCTACACACCGTGCCCCAGAAAACACAGAAACACACGTGTCTATTGCCCACCTCCCAGTGTGGGCACTGTCTTTACCCCCAACTCCCACCCCAGAGGGGGAAAGCAAGCCTGTTCCAGGAGAGAGAGGGAGAGAGCCCACCAATGGTAACTAGCGGGAGTTGCCTACACTAACTGGGAACCCCTCACTGAATGGATGGAAATTAATTCTTCTCTCCCATTCAGAACCAGGGACGCTCCGCTTTCTCCAAAAATCGGAAGCAATTTCATTTTTTTAAATCTGTATTTGTGTGAAGTTAATGTTGATTAATGCACAGCACTTCAAAAATATATACTCCGTTCGTGAACATATATATCATTCTGCACAATAGCAAATTAAGTAAACAAGCCAGACATTGGAGTTCCCAGGTCACTGAATATTACTGGACCCTCTGCACTTTCCACAAACGCGTTGTCACTGAGAATCAGCGAGTTTGCTTTGTTTGTTGGGGGAGGGCGGGTAGGGGATTTCCGAGTTACTTTTGCCAAACTCATCAACACTGTTATAAACAGGGGTTTCGCAATCTGAATTGCAACCCGACTTCGAGCTGAGGCTGGCCAATCCTCTGCTCATAAAATCTGGTGATGTGTGTTTACCCAATAAAACTATTCAAGGTTTGAAATACCGCTATCAAATTGCACTACCTTCTTCTCTTGCCAGTTTCTCTACTCTTGACCCTGGAAATAAAGCCCCTCATGTCTGGCACAACATCAATCCTTTGTCTTCTGCATTTTGGCATGAGTGTGACACCCTTTTTTTAAAAAAGCAAAAAAAAATTAACTTTACAAAAATATAAAATTACTGAAAATACAACCGTTAACATATACCAGTATAATAAAAAACACATATTACAATACAACTACTGTCTATTAACTACTAACCTACCCTATAATACAAAACAAATCCTAACACTGTGCAAAACAACACAAATAAATAAGTGACTCCCTCCCAGAGGAGGGAGACCAGAATTGCACGCAATATTCCAACAGTGGCATAACCAATGTCCTGTACAGCCGCAACATGACCCCCCAACTCCTGTACTCAATACTCTAATCAATAAAGGAAGGCATACCAAACGCCTTCTTCACTATCCTATCTACCTGCGACTCCACTTTCAAGGAGCTATGAACCTGCACTCCAAGGTCTCTCTGTTCAGCAACACTCCCTAGGACCTTACCATTAAGTGTATAAGTCCTGCTAAGATTTGCTTTCCCAAAATGCAGCACCTCGCATTTATCTGAATTAAACTCCATCTGCCACTTCTCAGCCCATTGGCCCATCTGGTCCAGATCCAGTTGTAATCTGAGGTAACCCTCTTCGCTGTCCACTACACCTCCAATTTTGGTGTCATCTGCAAACTTACTAACTGTACCTCTTATGATTGCATCCAAATCATTTATGTAAATGACAAAAAGTAGAGGGCCCAGCACCAATCCTTGTGGCACTCTACTGGTCACTGGCCTCCAGTCTGAAAAACAACCCTCCACCACCACCCCCTGTCTTCTACCTTTGAGCCAGTTCTGTATCTAAATGGCTAGTTCTCCCTGTATTCCATGAGATCTAACCTTGCTCATCAGTCTCCCATGGGGAACCTTGTCGAACGCCTTACTGAAGTCCATATAGATCACATCTACTGCTCTGCCCTCATCAATCCTCTTTGTTTCAATCTGAATTGTGGAGGGATTTCTTCAGTCGGAGGGTGATGAATCTGTGGAACTCATTGCTGCAGCAGGCTGTGGGAGGCAGATCATTGACTGCCTTTAAGACAGAGATAAATGGCTTCTTGGTTCGTAAAGGAATCAAATGTTATTTCAGGAGAAGGCAGGACAATAGGGTTAGGAAGCATGTTGGCCATGATTAAATGACAGATGAGACCCAGTGCACCAAACGGCCAAATTCTACTCCTATATTTTATGGTATGCACCGCTGCTACTGAGCAGAGGTATCAGAGGGTTAGCGAATGTGGTAATTCCTCCCTGCTCCATCCTGAACGGTGTCAAGATTCTTGCTTGTTGGTGGAGTTGTCCTTATCCACGTGTACACAGGGTTGGAGGCAGTATTTAATCAGCAGGTCCTAGAGTGGGACTTGAACCTGGCATTATCTGGTTCAGAGGTAAAAGTGCTACCCACCGGGTCACTCCAATTTCTCCTTTTAGTAACAAGACACAAGTTCAAATGTAAAGTAAAATAGAACTCCACAGGAAATTTTATTTTTATTTACATCACACAATATATTACACACAGCTTACATGAACTGTATGACTTTAAAATTGCAATACAAAACTTTTGTTTGCAAAAAAATGCATGTAAAACTTACATCCTTCCCTTTGGGTGAAATGATTGTTGTAATGTTTTTCCATGATCTTAATGTGTCATTCCTGCTACATACAATCGCCGTTCTCCCAAACAGATCTTTGAATAAGAATCTGTCATTGGTTTTGTATTGTTCAACAAATTTACAAATGACAAAGGTGTTTTGCTTCTGAAGGTCTAGCTGATTTCCTGAACTATTACTGTTTCCACATCAGTGTAGGTGCATCCTCACTTGTCAGGTTACAGCAGTTCAAGAAAATCTCACATGCATCAAGTGTTAATGTACAACTATTAGTGTGGACACCAGATCTCACAAGTCGAGAATGAACAATAATAATGCAGGTTAGTGCATGCTAAATCGCCCATAGTGTTAGGTGAATGTAGAGGAATGGGTCTGGGTGGGTTGCTCTTTGGCGGGTCGGTGTGGACTTGTTGGGCTGAAGGGCCTGTTTCCACGCTAAGTAATCTAATCTAATAAGCAAATAGCTGACTCTTGCTAAGCTAGTTGTAGCCAGTAAGTGCCTTGTTAACATTTTTCAGACAAATAATATTTAAATGCAATAACTTAACAAAAACAAACACGATCTATGATCTTCTGGGATAGAGATGCACTTGGAGAAAGTACTTTCTGGCAGTCTTAGCACTAAACAATTGATGACTCCCCACCAAGGACACTATTGTCCGAGGTTCCAGCTCTTGGATTTCCAAACCAGGAGAAACAGCATCCCATAAAACCCTGAGAGTATGGGGAATGTTTCAAAGAGATCACCTCTTATCCATTTCACCTTCAGAGGGTATCCATCTAATGTATATCAGCCTTTTGTCTTCAGATAGTCTCTTCATCCCAGGATCAATCTGGTGAACCTCTGCTTTACTGCCTCCATTAGCTCTGTATCCTTCTTAAATATGGAGACCTAACTGACACAGTGTTCCAGCGGTGGTCTCACTGAAGCCACACACAACTGTAGCAAGACTTCTTTCTTCCAATTCCCTTGCAATAGAGACCAAGACGTTGTTCACTTCGTCGAACTGATTCCCGTACCTGCATGCTAACTTTCAGACTAAACGTCAATACAAATTAACTGCAAAAAGCTCCTGGCTGGGAACGGCCTGAGGCAGTGTAGTGACATTAGGAAGGGAAATGCAGAGAGGATTGGGTATTGCTGCTGCACAATTAGAAGCTGAAAGTTTCATGGGAGTGAGAGTAACGGCGTGGAAGGAGACTGAGGGTCTATTAGAACACTTGGCCAGGAAATATAGGCCAGTTTTCAGAAGATCCCAACCATGAAGAAAGAGGCCCTTTGATTCTGCACTGAACCTTCGGAGAAAACCTCCTTCAGACAGAACCCTGACCCTATAACCCTGCATTTCCCATGGCTGATCCACCTAACCTGCACATCGGATAGGACATGCTTTAATGTCACATGTGCTCAAGTACAGGAGTACATGAAAAGTTCTGCAATGTTGCCTCTTAGGGAACCGTCTTTAGGTACAAGTACCCAGTACAAATCTTAGACGCAAAAGAGGAATAATAAGAAAAGTAACTGAATTACATTAGTTTTTAAAGGATAGGTTAGAAATAAGACACAGTTAAAGCATTGACATTGCTTTCCTGGGCACTAAGAGGCAATTGGTCAATTCACCTAGCCTGCACATCTTTGGATTGTAGGAGGAAACCCAAGCAGATGTTGTGAGAACGTTTTGGAGTCCTTGTTAGTGACACAACGTTAACTACCAGAATAGACTCAAGTCTGGTGTAGCAGGGAAAGGCAGAGTAATAGCAATCTATTGGACTGAAAGACAGGCAGGAAGCACAGATTAAAGAGGAGGAAAGTTGAAACACTGACGGATGCAAACGTGAGGACTGCAGATGCTGGAAACCAGAGGCTAGATCAGAGTGGTGATGGTAAAGCACAGCAGGTTAGGCAGCATCCGAGGAGCAGGAAAATCGATGTTTCGGGCAAAAGCCCTTCATCAGGAATGGAGGCAGGGAGCCTCCAGGTTGGAGAGATAAGTGGTGGTGGTGGGGGGGAGGGGGGGGGGGTGGGGTGGGGGGGGGCGCTGGGAAGAAGGTAGCAAAGAGTACCTGCGGGTTGCAGTGAGAGAGAGAGACTCACTGAGATTCTTATGGAGGGAGGAGGAGAACCTCTTCAAGGGAAGCATCCTTGCAAGAGAATTCGCAGTAAGATTAAAATTCAGCTAGGCAAAAGTGAGGACTGCAGATGCTGGAAACCAGGGGGCAAAAGTGAGAAAAACATGACTCCGTTGTGTGAGACCACAGAGATCACAAGAACTCTCAAACCATTCTGTCTCACAAGTACAAATGTCATTTCTCACATGTTTTCAAACATTGAATTTAAAATGCTTCTTCCAATGGTGGCAACAGCAGCCCCATACTAAAGGCAATTCAACTCTGGGAGCATCGTTTCTGGATATAGCTGCAGTGTGACTGGCTGTGACCGGCTCTTCTTCAATAGGAAGATTAATCAGCAAGTTCAAGGGTTGCTTGTTCTCCTGCTACAGACAAAAGAAAGGAAAATCATGAATTATGACATCAGGCAACAGAAAACGCTGACTTTTCACAAAATATCCAAGAAAGTTTCTTAAACTCGCAATATATATAAAAAAAGCCAATGTTTTTGAAACTTTCAATCTTTTTCATTTTAGGCAGTCGCTTACAGGATGTGGATGTCACGGCCTGGGCGAGTATTATTACCCATCCCAAGATTAGATTAGATTACTTACAGTGTGGAAACAGGCCCTTCAGCCCAACAAGTCCACACCGACCCGCCGAAGCGCAACCCACCCAGACCCATTCCCCTACATTTTCCCCTACATTTACCCCTTCACCTAACACTATGGGCAATTTAGCATGGCCAATTCACCTAACCTGCACATCTTTGGACTGTGGGAGGAAATCGGAGCGCCCGGAGGAAACCCACGCAGACACGGGGAGAATGTGCAAACTCTACACAAACAGTCGTCTGAGGCAGGAATTAAACCCGGTTCTCTGGCGCTGTGAGGCAGCAGTGCTAGCCACTGTGCCAGCCACTGTGCCACCCTCGAGAAGGTGGTGGCAAGCTGCGTTTGTTTTAAACCGCTGCGGTTTATTTGATAGTGGGAACACCCACGATGCTATCAGGGAGGGAGTTGCAGGATTTTGACCCATCGTTGCTGAAGAACTGATGATGTCGTCCCAGATCAGGATGGTGTATGGTTTGGTGGCAGCTTCCACAAGATGGTGTTCACCGGGAGATCACACGTCAAAAAAAACCTTGGTGAGTGCAACTTGTGGATGGTCACGACGACCACTGTGTGGGGGGTAGTGACAGGGAGTGAATATGTGGTGCCAATCAAGTGGGCTGCTTTGTCCTGGATTTAGATTAGATTCCCTACAGTGTGGCCCAACAAGTCCACACCGACCCTGCGAATAGCAACCCACCCAGACCCATTCCCCAACATTTACCCCTGACTTATGAAACTAACACTATGGGCAACTTAGCACTGCCCATTCACCTAACCTGCACATCTTTGGACTGTGGGAGGAAACCGGAGCACCTGGAGGAAACCCACACAGACACGGGGAGAATGTGCAAACGCCACACAGAGTGTCACCCGAGGCTGGAATTGAACCTGGGACCCTGGTGCTGTGAGGCTAACCACTGAGCCACTGTGGATGGTTTGGAGCTTTTGTTATGTACAAGAAAGGAGTGCCTTTGGTTTCTTTGCTGGATAGAGTCAACTTTAATATTGTTTATTTCTTCATGTGCTACTATACAGAGCCAAACTACTTTAGTAACTCTGATTTTTAATGAGTAAAGTGTGTTTTTAAAGTAAATAAAAACATTGCTGGAGCTGCACACAGTCAGGCAAGAGGGGAGTATTCCGTCACACTCCTAACTTGGGCCTTTAAGGTTGCATCATTTCATATTTGTGCTTTTTAAATGCGGTGGACTGAAATGGGAAAGAACCGATTTATAACCAATGTTTGAAAGGGAGGCTATATCTCTTGAAACCAAGTAACCTGACACCTGAGTCAAGCATTTTTAGAATGTTGCAACTTTTAAAAAAAGGGTTTTGTGATTTACACATGAAAGAAGTGAAACTATCACTGTATTCTAACAGATGAAAGGCTTAACAGACAATCAATTTTTCAATGTATAATTTCAGTTACATCACACTGTAAATTTTTGCTATAAATTCTGTGTTACGATCGAGCCCTCCACAATCACCTGATGAAGGAGCGTCGCTCCGAAAGCTAGTGTGCTTCCAATTAAACCTGTTGGACTATAACCTGGTGTTGTGTGATTTTTAACTTTGTACACCCCAGTCCAACACCGGCATCTCCAAATCATTGTTTGAACAAGCAGACACAAGAGAAACAGAGCGAGTGGGGAGTTCTATATTTAGATGCAGCTCTGATTTCGAGCAAAAAGTTGACTGGTGACTCATCATTGAGTTTCCCCCATCCCCCCATGCCTCTGCCTCCCCCTTCCTTCCACTGTTCCCTGCCACCAACTGGATTCATTCCTCCCACTGACCAACCAGTTTGTACCCTCTACCTGTCTTCACCTATCCCCCACCTCACCACCCTGTCTCTGCCATCCACTTCATCTGCAGCTCTCCCTAAACCCACCCACAGTCCTGAAGGGGGGGGGGGGTTACACCCGAAACGTCGGCTTACTGTGCTCTTCCAGCCTCCTGCCTGGCTACTTTGGATTCCAGCACCTGCAGTTTGTTTGTCCCTGTGTATTAGTGAGCAATTATCAATTGTAAGGGCACGCTGCCTGCCCACGACGAGCTGGGTGTTGCGTAAGTGAACGCTGCCTAGGGCTAGGAACAAGATACAGAGAAGAGATCTGATCTTGAAGGGCTCAGGAGTGGTTTCCTCTTTTCTACAGTCAAGACTAAAACTATTCACCAGAAGACCCAGTTTATCTTTCCTGCAGCCATTGCTGTTAGCGCTGACTTTTAATTGTTAAGTCAGAGAGATTTTCACGGGGAAACAGCCACCCTCTGCCTCTTGCAAACTACAAGAAGCATCAGAGAAAGACCACTAATGACATCTTTTATATCTTTCCCCTCTCACCTAGTTCTGGACTCCCCTCCCCTGGAAATGGCAGGCGGTGGCCAGTGGGGTACCGCAGGGATCAGTGCTGGGACCGCAGTTTTTTACAATATACATTAATGTTATACATGATGGTATTAAAAGTAATATTAGCAAATTTGCTAATGATACAAAGCTGGGTGGCAGGGTGAAATGTGAGGAGGATGTTAGGAGATTACAGGGTGACCTGGACAGGTGAGTGGACAGATGCATGGCAGATGCAGTTTAATGTGGATAAATGTGTGGTTATCCACTTTGGTGGCAAGAACAGGAAGGCAGATTCCTACCTAAATGGAGTCAAGTTAGGTAAAGGGGCAGTACAACAAAATCTAGGTGTTTTTGTACATCAGTCAATGAAAGCAAGCATGCAGGTACAGCAGGTAGTGAAGAAGGCTAATAGCATGCTGGCCTTCATAACAAGAGGAATTGAGTATAGAAGCAAAGAGGTTCTTCTGCAGCTGTACAGGGCCCTGGTGAGACCACACCTGGAATATTGTGCACAGTTTTGGTCTCTAAATTTGAGTAAAGACATTCTGGCTATTGAGGTAATGCAGTGTAGGTTCACGAGGTCAATTCCCGGAATGGCAGGACTGTCTTACGTTGAAAGATTGGAGCAACTGGGCTTGTATACCCTTGAGTTTAGAAGGATGAGAGGGGATCTTATTGAGACATATAAGATTATTAAAGGATTGGACACTCTGGAGGCAGGAAGCAGGTTTCTGCTGATGGGTGAGTCCCGAACCAGAGGACACAGTTTAAAAATAAGGGGTAGGCCATTTAGAACAGAGTTGAGGAGAAACGTCTTCACCAGAGAGTGGTGGGTGTATGGAATGCTCTGTCCCAGAAGGCAGTGGAGGCCAAGTCTCTGGATACTTTCAAGAAAGAGTTGGATAGAGCTCTTAAGGATAGTGGAATCAAGGGTTATGGGGATAAGGCAGGAACAGGATACTGATTAGATTAGATTAGATTAGATTACATTACAGTGTGGAAACAGGCCCTTCGGCCCAACAAGTCCACACCGACCCGCCGAAGCACAACCCACCCATACCCCTACATTTACCCCTTACCTAACACTACGGGGAATTTAGCATGGCCAATTCACCTGACCTGCACATCTTTGGACTGTGGGAGGAAACCGGAGCACCCGGAGGAAATCCACGCAGACACGGGGAGAACATGCAAACTCCACACAGTCAGTCGCCTGAGTCGGGAACTGAACCCGGGTCTCTGGCGCTGTGAGGCAACAGTGCTAACCACTGTGCCACCGTGCCACCCACAAAGGATGAGGATGATCAGCCATGACCATAATGAATGGTGGTGCTGGCTCGAAGGACAGAATGGCCTACTCTATTGTCTAAAAAAGACCTTAACTATTCACCCTTTCTAAGCCCCTCAGGATCTTCTAAACCTCTATAAAGGTCACCCCTTGGCCTCCGACGTTCCAGGGAAAACAGCCCCTGCCTATTCGGCCTCTGTCTACAACTCAAACCCTCCAACTCTGGCAACTTCCTTTTAAGTCTTTTCTGAACCCTTTCAAGTTTCACAACACCTTTCCTATAGCAGGGAGACCATGCAGCCATCTTGTTTAATGCTTGAGGCAGCATTAGCCTAGTAATATTGTCACTGGACTGGCAATCCCAAGGCTGCAGGTAATGTCCTGGAGCAGGAGTAGGCCAATGAGCCCCATCTGCTCTTCATTGTGACCATTGGCTGAGCATCCAACTCAACAAGCAGTCCCCGCTTTTCCCTCACATCATCTTGATCCCTTTAGTTACCAGATCCAACTGCTTGTGAAACACAAGTTGGACAAATTTTTCCTGGGGAAACGCTTTGGCCTGAGAGGTTGGACTTTCGTTCTGGGGTAGCAGGGTTCCCCTGGAGTCAGACTGGGAAACCCCAGAATGAGGGAGGTGGAGGCTGTGGACATTGGAGCTGGGCTGTACAGAAAGTCTCACAGAATCCCTACAGCGTGAAATCAGGATACTTGGCCTAACGGGTCCACACTGACCCAAAGAGTAACCCCACCCAGACCCATTCCCCTATCTTATTACTCGACGGTGACTTAACCTACACATCCCTGAACACTATCGGGCAATTTAGCATGGCCAATCCAAACGGCCTGCAAATCTTTGGATTGTGGAAGGAAACCAGAGCATCCGGTGGAAAACCATGCAGACACGAGGAGAACGTGCAAACGCCACACAGTTGCCAGAGGCTGGAATCGAACCCGGGTCCCTGGCGCTGTGAGGCAGCGGCGCTAACCACTGAGCCACCGTGTCACCTCTGTCTTTCCCCCAGCCCCCATGTCAAAGCTATTTAAGAAACGATTAGAGCATAAAAAAAACAACAGCACTATTCCCTCTCCACCTGGTGTGTGTGTGTGAGTGTGTGTGTGCACGCGTGCGTATGCGCGTCTGTGTCTGTGTGTATACATACACGCATGTGCATGCATGTACTTAAACACCTTTGAGAACAGGAGTGGGGACATTACGCTGAGACTGTTCAGGACGTTGGTGAGGCCCCTTCTGGAATTCTGCATGCAGTTCCGTCTTCCCTGTTACAGGAAGGAGGTCAGTGAACTGCAGAGGGTTTAGAAAAGATTGACCAGGATGTTGCCAGGAATGGAGGATTTGAGCTATGAAGGAGAGGCCGGATAGGGACATTTTCTTCCCGGGAGTACAGGAGGTGGGCTTCGAGAGGTTTATAAAAATCAGGAGGAGTACAGATAAAAGTGAATGGCAGGTGTCTTCTCCCTAGGGTGGGGAATTTCAAAACTAGGGGACATATTTTTAAAAAGTGAGAGGATAAAGATTAAAAATAAAGACACGAGGGGCAATTTCTTTTACAGAGATTGGTTCCTGTGTGGAGTGAGCTTCCAGAGGAAGTGGTAGATGAGGGGTACAGTTACAATGTTGAAAAGACTCCTACGTGAATGGGAGAGGTTGGGAGGGATATGGGTCAGGAGCAGGCAGGTGGGACTAGCTCAGTTCTGGATTATGGTCTGCATGGACTAGTTGGACTGAAGCGTCTGTTCCTGTGCTGTATGACTCTACGACCATGCTGCGTCCCTTCCTCCTTGGGCGGTCCCTCTGAACTGAGGGAGACCCGTTTCCACGGCGATTCAGCCTATTCTGTGATTACTGACAAGTCCGGCACACAAACTGCAGATGCTTCCGTGAGTCACTTGGGATGGGTGCGGACTTTTGACCTGTTCAGACTGCTTTAAGGACTTGTCTGCTGGGAGTCACCCATTGCTACAGAGTTCTGGGCAGGACAACTGTTTCTGGAGTTTGGTGCGAGGCTGGCGGCACAGTGGCACAGTGGTTAGCCCTGCTGCCTCACATTGCCAGGATCCCAGGTTCGATCCCAGCCTCAGGCGACTGACTGTGTGGAGTTTACACATTCTCCCCGTGTCTGTGTGGGTTTCCTCCGGGTGCTCCGGTTTCCTCCCACAGTCCAAAGATGTGCAGGTCAGGGTGAACTGGCCATCCTAATTTGTCCATAGTTATTAGGTGCAATAGTCAGAGGGAAATGGGTCTGAGTGGGTTACTCTTCGGAGGGTCAGTGTGGACTGGTTGGGTCAAATAGCCTGTTTCCACACTGTAGGGATTCTAATCGAAAATAATCTAATCTTTCAAGGAGATGTCTCCCCAGCGGAGATGGATTTCAGTGACTGGTGCCTCAATGCTGGTCAGAGACGCTGACCTCAGAGAAGATGCTGCAGTCGGACCATTTTCCCAGCCAGCAGGTTCAGAGGAATGGCTGGCTACACCTCTCCGGTGACTTTCGAGCTGCTTAGTTTAGGTTCCTCAAGTTTAAAAGTTGAAGGACACAGGGTAGCCCATTGAGGACTGAGATAAGGAGGAACGCCTTCACCCAGACAGTGGGTGAGCCTATGAAGTTCATTGCCACAGGGAGCAACTGAGACCCAAAAAAACATCAAATGCCTTCGAGGAGGAGTTTGATCTCGGTCTTGGGGCTAAAGAGACGAAAGCGTACGGGGAAAAAGCAGGAACAAGATACTTAGTTGGATGGTCAGCCATGATCATATCGAATGACAGCGCAGGCTCTAAAGGACCGAATGGCGTACTCCCGTTCCCATTTTCCAGACTGTATTTTCTTATACTCAGTTAAAACTCGTGGTTAGACAGTATAGCGGACTGTGTAGAATCTCCCAACACATAGCCCCAGTGTTAAGTGTACACATGTCAGTGTACCTTTAAGGTACATGGTCAGAAGGTCATTACTGTATCCTAGTATATGACCTGAGGGTACAAAGGTCTCATACTCCACCTTAGCCCAGAATCACTTGAATGCTTTGGGAAGCAGAGGCGACTCAACACTGTTGTGCTTTCATCTAAATTTTGTGCATAATACAGTTTAGCTGCAATACACATCTGCTCCATCCTTCAATATCACAACATCAACCCCCTCCCCCACCCCAGTTCCTTACGTTCCAAGGGATGATATAAGCACTGCCACATCAGGTAAACTCTCCCGCTAGAGACAGATAGCCCATCATCCCACAGTCCCAAATGGAAAATCCCAGTCAGTCACAGTTGCTGTGTCTGTTCCAATAGTTTGGTACAACCTGTTACTCCATCCACATTACTTACATGAAATGCTGAGCAAAAGGGGATCAAAAAGACAACTAACTGCACCACCATAGCAAGAATTAGACTCGTTTGGAGATTGGGAGCTGGCTCACACCCATTACCTGCAATCAATAACAGAATTAAAAACATCAATTGCAGATCTAATCAGCACGTGAGGTGACAGACTCACTAGAATGCATTGAGGACGGTTATGATGTAACATATTCTTTTTGACACACACACACATACAGACGGACACAGACACAGACACACACACAGCTCATTACACCCTCATTAGAGGGATCTTGGTTATATCAATACTTAGAAATCCACGGCTCCACATCTGCTGCCCATGTTATTTTCTGCACTATATTTGGTTGGACACAGTATGGAAAGAGGTCCAACTCTTCCATGCTCATGCTGACCAGATATATCCAAAATTAATCTCGTCCCATTTGCCAGCATTTCTTCCTATACCCATCCAAGTGCCCTTTAAGTGTTACAATTGCAGCAGCCTGCATCACTTCCTCTGCATGGAAAAAGTTGCCCCTTTTAGATCTTTCCCCTCTCACCTTAAAACTAGTTCTGGACTCCCCTCCCCTGTGAAACAAGACCTGTCTACTTACCCTATCCATGCCCCTCCTGATTTTATAAACCACTATAAGGTCACCCCTCAGCCTCCGTCGCTCCAGGGAAAACAGTCCCAGCCTATTCAGCCTCTCCCTTTAGCTCAAACTCTCCAGTCCTGTCAACATCCTTGTAAATCTTTTCTGAACCCTTTCAAGTGTCACAACACCTTTCCTAAAGCAGAGAGACCATGCAGCCATCTTGTTTAATACTTGCGAAGGTATTGGCGTAGTAATATTTTGTCACGAGACTGGTAATCCAGATGCTCCAGGTAACGTTCTAAGGACACAGGCTCGAACCCCGCCACAGCACAGAGTGGAACTTGTATTCAATAAATACATTATAGAAATGTTAAAAAACTCTAATCGTGACCACAGAACCATTGTTGAGTGTCATAAAAAATTGGAAATCACACAACACCAGGTTATAGTCCAATAGGTTTAATTGGAAGTGCACTAGCTTTCGGAGCGACGCTCCTTCATCAGGTGGTAGTGGAGGGCTCGATCCTAACACACAGAATTTAGAGCAAAAATTTACAGTGTGATGTAACTGAAATTATACATTGAAAATTTCAGTTACATCACACTGTAAATTTTTGCTATAAATGAAGGAGCGTCGCTCCGAAAGCTAGTGTGCTTCCAATTAAACCTGTTGGACTATAACCGGGTGTTGTGTGATTTTTAACTTTGTACACCCCAGTCCAACACCGGCATCTCCGAATCATAAAAAAATTGGTTTCACGAGTGTCCTTTAGGGAAGGAGATCTGCCATCCATCCATACATAAATGACCTGAAGGAAGGTATACAAATTTGCAGATGACATGAAGATTAGTGGAGTAGCAGATAGTGAAGGGGACTGTCAGAGAATGCAGCAGAATACAGATAGATTGGAGAGTTGGGCAGAGGGAGTTCAATCGGGCAAATGCGAGGTGATGCAGTTTGGAAGATCCAATTCAAGAGTGAACTAGACAGTAAATGGAAAAGTCTGGGGGAAAACTGATGTACAGAGAGATCTGGGTGTTCAGGTCCACTGTTCCCTGAAGGTGACAACGCAGGTCAGTAGAGTGGTAAAGGCAGCCTATGGCATGCTTTCCTTCACTGGATGGGGTATTGAGTACAAGAGTTGGCAGGTCATGTTCCCGTTGTATAGGACTTTGGTTCGGCCACATTTGGAACACTGCATACAATTCTGGTTGCCACATTACCAACAGGATGTGGACGCTTTGGAGAGGGTGCAGGGAGGTTCACCAGGATGTTGTCTGGGATGGAGGGTGCTAGTTATGACAAGAGGCTGAGTAGATTAGGAATATTTTCATTGGAAAGGAGGTTGGGGGTGGGGGGGCACCTGACTGAGGTCTATAAAATCATGAGAGATATAGACAGGAGGATAGCAAGAAGCTTTCCCCCCCCCCCCCCCCCAGAGTGGGGGACTCAATTACTCAGGGTCATAGGTTCAAGGTGAGAGGGGAAAGGTTTAAAGGTGATAGAGTCACAGACATGTACAGCAGGGAAACAGACCCTTCGGTCCAACCCGTCCATGCCGACCAGATATCCCAGCCCAATCCATTCCCACAAGCCAGCACCCGGCCCATATCCCTCCAAACCTTTCCTAATCATATACCCATCCAGGTGCCTTTTAAATGTTGCAATTGTACCAGCCTCCACCACTTCCTCTGGCAGCTAATTCCATACACGTATTACCTTCTGTCTGAAAGAGTTGCCCCTTAGATCTCTTTTATATCTTTCTCCTCTCATTCTAAACTTACACCCTCTAGTTCTGGACTCCTCCACCTCAATAGACCTTGCCTATTTACCTTATCCATGCCCCTCATGATTTTATAAGGTCACCTTATAAGGTCCTGTTGTAATCGGAGGTAACCCTCCAATTTTGGTATCATCGGCAAACATACTAACTGTACCTCTTATGCTCGCATCCAAATCATTTATAAAAATGATGAAAAGTAGTGGACCCAGCACCGATCCTTGTGGCACTCCACTGGTCACAGGCCTCCGGTCTGAAAAACAACCCTCCACCACCACCCCCTGTCTTCTACCTTTGAGCCAGTTCTGTATCCAAATGGCTAGTTCTCCCTGTATTCCATGAGATCGAACCTTGCTCACCAGTCTCCCATGGGGAACCTTATCAAATACCTTACTGAAGTTCATATAGGTCACATCTACCACTCTGCCCTGATCAATCCTCTTGGTTACTTCTTCAAAAAACTCAATCAAGTTTGTGAGGCATGATTTCCCACGCACAAAGCCATGTTGACTATCCTGAATAAGTCCTTGCCTTTCCAAATACATGTACATCCTGTCCCTCAGGATTCCCTCCAACAACTTGCCCACCACTGAGGTCAGGCTCACTGGTCTATAGTTCCTTGGCTTGCCTTACCACCCTTCTTAAACAGTGGCACCACGTTTGCCAACCTCCAGTCTTCCGGCACCTCACCTGTGACTATCGATGATACAAATATCTCAGCAAGAGGCCCAGCAATCACTTCTCTAGCTTCCCACAGAGTTCTCGGGTACACCTGAACAGGTCCTGGGGATTTATCCACTTTTATGCATTTCAAGACATCCAGCACTTCTTCCTCTGTAACATGGACATTTTTCAAGATGTCACCATCTATTTCCCTACATTCTATATCTTCCATGTCCTTTTCCAAAGTAAACACTGATACAAAATACTCGTTTAGTATCTCCCCCATCTCATGCGACTCCACACAAAGGCCACCTTGCTGATCTTTGAGGGGCCCTATTCTCTCCCTAGTTACCCTTTTATCCTTTTTGCATTTGTAAAAACCCTTTGGATTCTCCTTAACTCTATTTGCCAAAGCTATCTCATGTCCCCTTTTTGCCCTCCTGATTTCTCTCTTAAGTATACTCCTACTTCCTTTATACTCTAAGGATTCATCTAACATATGCTTCCTTCTTTTCTTAACCAAACCCTCAGTTTCTTTAGTCATCCATCACTCCCTATATCTACCAGCCATTCCTTTCACCCTAACAGGAATACTTTCTCTGGACTCTCCTGATCTCATTTCTGAAGGCTTCTCATTTTCCAGCCGTCCCTTTACCTGCCCCCAATCAGCTTTTGAAAGTTCTTGCCTGATACCGTCAAAATTGGCCTTTCTCCAATTTAGAACTTCAACTTTTAGACCTGGTCCATCATTTTCCATCATTATTTTAAATCTAATAGAATTATGGTCGCTGGCCCCAAAGTGCTCCCCCACTGACACCTCAGTCAGCTGCCCTGCAAGACAAGAAAATTGTCTCGTACACATTTAACAAATTCCTCTCCATCTAAACCCTTAACTCTATGGCAGTCCCAGTCTATGTTTCAAAAGTTAAAATCCCCTACCATAACTACCCTATTATTCTTACAGATAGCTGAGATATCCTTACAAGTTTGTTTCTCATTTTCCCTCTGACTATTAGGGGGTCTATAATACAATCCCAATAAGGTGATCATCCCTTTCTTATTCCTCAGTTCCACCCAAACAGCATCCCTGGATGTATTTCCAGGAATATCCTCCCTCAGCACAGCTGTAATGCTATCCCTTATCAAAAACGCCACTCCCCCTCCTCTCTTGCCTCCCTTTCTATCCTTCCTGTAGCATTTGTATCCTGGAACATTAAGCTGCCAGTCCTGCCCATCCCTGAGCCATGTTTCTGTAATTGCTATGATATCCCAGTCCCATGTTCCTAACTATGCCCTGAGTTCATCTGCCTTCCCTGTTAGGCCCCTTGCAGTGAAATAAATGCAGTTTAATGTATCAGTCCTACTTTGTTTTCTGTTTTGTCCCTGACTGTTTGACTTGCTCCCTTTCCCAACTGTATCAGTCTCAGATTGATCTCTTTCCTCACTATCTCCCTGGGTCCCAACCTCCCCACCTTACTAGTTTAAATCCTCCTGAGCAGCTCGAGCAAATCTCCCTGCCAGTATATTTGTCCCCTTCCAATTCAGATGCAATCTTCTTGGACAGGTTACTTCTACCCCCAAGACAGTTTACAAATGTGAATCCTTCTCCCATACACCAGCTCCTCAGCCAGACATTCATCTGCTCTACTCTCCAATTCCTGCCCCTCACTAGCTCGCCAGAAATGTATTTGACATGGGAGTACCTTCCACACAGGTCTACCACAGTCTGTGATAGGAACCACTGCATCATCCAAGCAAGCAGTAGATATTTATTTGACAAAGAAGGAAATGCAAAGCAATTTGGTCTAGACTGGAACTAAGCGGATTGGAATAAAAAGGCAATTTATTATCTAAATGGAGAGAAACTTTAAAACGCTTTGGTGCAGAGGGATTTGGGTTTCCTCATGACTGTTACAGAAAACTGATAAACAGGGACAGCAGGTAATTCTTTTTAGATTAGATTAGATTCCCTACCATGTGGAAACAGATCCCTTCGACCCAACCAGTCCACACCGACCCTCCAAAGAGTAACCCACCCAGACCCATTTCCCCTCTGACTAATGCACCTAACACTATTGGCAATTCACCTGACCCTGCACATCTTTGGACTGTGGGAGGAAACCGCAGCACCCGGAGGAAACCCACGCAGACATGGGGAGAATGTGCAAGTTCCACGCAGACAGTCACCCGTGGCTGGAATCAAACCTGGGACGCTGGTGCTGTGAGGCAGCAGTGCTAACCACTGAGCCACCGTGCCACCCCAACAAGGAAGACAAATGGAATTTTGGCATTTATTGCTGAAGGGACTGTGTATAAAAGTCGGGACGTGTTGCTGTAACTGTACAAGGCATTAGTGAGACCGCATCTGGAGTTCCGAGTACAATTTTAGTTCTCCTACTTGAGGAGGGATGTAAACGTACTGGAGGCATGTTCAGAGAAAGTTCACTGGACTAATTCCAGAGACATCAGGCTTGGTTTAAGAAGAGAGGCTGAGCAGTTGTCGGCTTACACCTGCTAGAGTTGAGAAGAACGGGAGGTGATCTAATTGGAGCTGCATCAGACGCCCTTGATGATTGACAAAGTCGATGCAGAGCTGGTGTTATCTCCCATGGGACAAGCTAGAATGACAGGTCATACTTTTCGGAAAAGGGGTAGCAGAGTTAACGCGGAGGAGGAAGAGGGATTACTTCTCTCAAAAGGATTGTGAATCTCTGGAATTCACTACCCCAGATAGTGCAGGACACTCAGTAAGTTTAAGAGTTGGGAGATCGTTTTAATTAGCAATGGGTTTTCGCGTCATGGGGAAGCAAGAGTGGAGTTGAGATGAAATCAGCCATGATCATATTGAATGGTGCAGCAGGCTGGAGGGGCTGAATGGCCTACTTCTGCTCCTAGTTCTTACATTCTGGGACTGATACAGCAAGGAGACGGCAGGGAAACAAATGGGTGAAATGGCCTGATTTTACACTGTAAACTACAATAGACTGATGACTTCCAATGAAAACATGGTAATCTGCTGCCTAATCACACTGACAGGATGTCATGTTCAGAACTGATTCGTTGTCGATAATTTCATCATTAAGACTCACCAGATTGACTAAGCGTTCCAAAAATCAGGATTCCCGACAGACACGGGGCAAGTAAGTCACTGTACAGATCGATTGTGCTCAGGACTAGACTGCAAACTGGAAGCAAAGCAGAGTGCTCACATGTATTAAACACACACAGACTCGGTCGAGAGAAGTACAGGGAAGGTTTCCCGGTTCCTGCACTTAAGATCTTTGGATCAACCCAGATGCAACAAATACCAGAGAGAGTTGGGACCAGGGCAGTACAAATTCCTGTCAGGCTGCCGGCTGCGCCACCAATTCAAAAGTGACAGGGAGAAAATGAAATTGCCTCACGCATCTGCGCACCCTCGCTACCCAGCTTCCCTCAGACAGTCCAGTAAGACCCAGAAGCAAATCCCTTTGCCCCACTATCTTCCTTTCCTGACACTCCCTACATGATGGTGTAAGTGTTGGCTCAACCCAGATTTAGCAGGGCAAGGAAAGGTCAGTAGATAAAGCTGGCAAGTACCCTGGCCCAGTGGGGAAGGAATGCAGCACTGTCAGAGGTGCCATGTTTTAGAGGACATTTCAAACCGAGGTCCCTGATTCCTTTTGAAGATGTACAACACAACCTCGATTATCCAAATTTCAGATTATCCAAACAAGACCTCAAGGTCTCATAAAGCGGCATTAGGCAACTCAGCATTCAGTTAAACAGCATTATGGCGTGCATTGCCAGATAACCGAGAAATGTTGAGATAGTCACAGGTGAGGTGCCGGAAGACTGGAGGTTGGCAAACGTGGTGCCACTGTTTAAGAAGGGCAGTAAAGACAAGCCAGGGAACTATAGACCGGTGAGCCTGACCTCGGTGGTGGGCAAGATGTTGGAAGGAATCCTGAGGAACAGGATATACATGTATTTGGAAAGGCAAGGACTGATTTGGGATAGTCAACATGGCTTTGTGCGTGGGAAATCATGTCTCACAAACTTGATTGCATTTTTTGAAGAAGTAACAAAGAAGATTGATGAGGGCAGAGCAGTAGATGTGATCTATATGAACTTCAGTAAGGCGTTCGACAAGGTTCCCCATGGGAGACTGATGAGCAAGGTTAGATCTCATGGAATACAGGGAGAACTAGCCATTTGGATACAGAACTGGCTCAAAGGTAGAAGACAGAGGGTGGTGGTGGAGGGTTGTTTTCCAGACTGGAGGCCTGTGACCAGTGGGGTGCCACAAGGATCGGTGCTGGACCCTCTACTTTTTGTCATTTACATAAATGATTTGGATGCGAGCATAAGAGGTACAGTTAGTAAGTTTGCAGATGACACCAAAATTGGAGGTGTAGTGGACAGCGAAGAGGGTTACCTCAGATTACAACAGGATCTGGACCAGATGGGCCAATGGGCTGAGAAGTGTCAGATGGAGTTTAATTCAGATAAATGCGAGGTGCTGCATTTTGGGAAAACAAATCTTAGCAGGTCTTTTACACTTAATGGTAAGGTCCTAGGGAGTGTTGCTGAACAGAGAGACCTTGGAGTACAGGTTCATAGCTCCTTGAAAGTGGAGTCGCAGGTAGATAGGATAGCGAAGAAGTTGTTTGGTATGCTTTGGATGGGTATATGAATAGGAAGGGTTTGGAGGGGTATGGGGCAGGTGCTGGCAGGAGGGACTAGATTGGGTTGGGATATCTGGTCGGCATGGACAGGTTGGACCGAAGGGTCTGTTTCCATGCTGTACATCTCTATGACTCTATGAACTGGCACCGGTTTCCGGTTATCCGAACGATCAATTATCTGAATAAAACACTCCCTGCCTGTCTCGTTTGGATAATCGAGGCTGTTCTGTAAAAGGACCCTATGGTATTTTTTCAAAAAAGCAGATCTGAGAGATTTTCCTGGTAACCTGTCCAACATTTACATGCTATCGTATAGACATGCAGCTCAGAAACAGACCCTTCGGTCCGACCAGTCCGTGTTGAACATAATCCCAACCTAAACCAGTCCCACCTGCCTGCCCCTGGCCCATTCCCTTCCAAGCCTTTCCTAATCATGTACTTATCCAAATGTCCCTTAAACATTGTCATTGTACCCACATCCCACCACTTCCTCTGGAAATTCATTCCACACGTGAACCACCCTCTGTACAAAAGATTTGCTCCGCATGTCTTTTTCAAATCTCACTCCTCTCACCTTAACAATGTGCCCCCTAGTCTTGAAACCCCCCCCCCCATCCGAGGGAAAAGGCAACTACCATTAACTCTCTTTGTACCTCTCATTTCTTATCCTCCGAACATTAAAGAGAATTACTTGGCCACTTATCTCATTGATGTGCGTAGTGCCTTACTGTGCTTTGCTTAACGCATGTGCTTCCTGAAACAGGTTCTCACCTCCAGGAAGAACAGTAATTCATTGGCTGTGAACTGTCTGAGGCTGTGAAACGGGCTATGAAAATGCAAGTTAGTCCATATGTACGTAGAATTCTCAATCTGTCTTCTAGGCCTGTGGAAATAATCAGTAATATATCCCCACCACTCTCAAACTGAGCTCGAGAACACAATAAAAATTCACTTCAGTTACAAATACAGGACACAACATTAGGACAAAATCCTTTTTGTTTGAGCCGGCCTGTAATTCCTCAGTGTATGTCTCAGTCACTTGGATTATTAAGAAAAAGCGATAACGTCCCTGAATCAAATCATCTACTTGCAATCAATTTCAAATCAAACTGAACTGTCCATTAGTTTTCCTTATTACATTATATGCCGATTTCTGGGCATCTGGTCCTAGATCCAATCAATGTTTGATAGCATGTAGCCTCATTTGTATAGCGCCTTTCCACTTGTGGGGATTCTTGGAAACGTCTACAATCATTGTTAGATCGATTTCAATATAGAAGGAAGCGTCTCCGCTGTGTTTCGGGTCTCCAGTTTAACGTAACCAAAAAGCAAACCCAAGATGAAATGAGATAAAGGAGTTGTTCTGGAACCTCCTGAGTTTATTTTAAAGTACAGGGGCCTGCTGAAGAAACTTAGGAACAATGTGGTCTCTCATTTCTCTGACGTACAAGTGCTA